>NC_056626.2:295097892-295397892 GCF_002870075.4 Lactuca sativa
ACACTCTTCCCACACTTCTGACATGTTGGATAGAGTGTCTAAGTCCATAACTATATTTGGTATCTACTTGACCCGACCCGGCATGGTCCATTTGGGTTGCACTTCACCCGAACAATTTATGGATAATCTTTTTAGAATAGTATAAGTTATGATTTATTAATATATTATAAGTTCTAATATATTAATATAAGATCATATTATTTAATTACTATTGATCTATAATTAATCTAGGATTAATTTAGAGATCTAAAATATTGCTAATTAAATATGGCCTCCTGTATTTATATAGTGTGGGCTAATGCTCATTTGGAATGGGCTAGGCTTGCATGGAAAGTCCATGGATACTCCATGGAGCTTTAACCCATGGATCTCATGGAAATGAAGAGACATGGGTATTAGGGTTTACATGGATGTAACCCTAATCCACCACACTATATAAAGTAGGCTTTGGTTCTTGAAATCACACTAGTTGTGGTGAGTAAAGCAAGAGGGCCGATTTCAAGAAGAGTTACTATTCTCTCAAAGTTCCAAGTTTGTGGTGATTTGTGATTTCCATTTGAGGCATCCACACTATTGGTGCTAGGCTCTAAAACTCCAAGCAATCAACTACAACTACAAGGTAAGTAATTCTACTAGCTTTATTTGATTCAAGTTCCCCATGCCATGCTAGATAGGATAAGAACCTTGGAAAATAATTATTTGCATGTATCTTAGTCAAACATAGATCCAACGTTTATTAGGGTTGTATGTACACTTAGGAAGTGTTAGAATGCTCAAAACCCATCAGTGGTATCAGTGCCTAGGCTTGTTTGTTTGATACTTGATGCAAAATATTGAAAAAAGTCGAAATCTTGCTGTCTGCCTGATGAACTCGCCGAGTCCATGGGGGGAATCGCCGAGGTCATGTGTATCTTCATCCTACTCGCCGAGTAGGTTCGTGCACTCGACGAGTAGGAGCCTCATAATGCAGATTTTTGACTTTTGCTGCTGGAAATTGACTAGAAACACTACCCTAAACTGTTTTGGTGTTATAAAACTTGTTTTAGATGGTGTAATGTTTATGCTAATCCATTTACAATGGCTATAATAAAAAATTACAAGATTTATGAGTAATTTATGATTCTTGAAATGTTCATATTCATGTTCTTGAACTTATGAAGATTAGATGATCATAGGAATTGTTTGTAACCTACTTGGTAGTTTAATTCTTGATCATAATGTGTTTTAATGGAGTCCATAACTTGTCCTCAAGTTATGGAAAACCAAGAGTCACACTTGAATTAAAACCATTAAAAGAACACAAGAGTTATAAAAATGAAAAGTCTTCATTTTAATACTCAATTAACTTCATAAGTTATAAAATGAAAAGTTTTGAAAGTTTACAAAACTTGCCCTGAAGTTTTGGAACAAGTAAAGTCATGATTAAAAACTTTAGTTCCAACCCTTAGAATTTTAAAAGTTAAAATTCAACCCTTATACTTATAATATTATAAGTTAATAATATATATATATATATATATATATATATATATATATATATATATATATATATATATATATGTATAAGATCAAAGTCGTCTTACTGCTAGTACGCCTCATTCACGAAGCCGGTCTATAAGGGGGGTATAAGGTTCTTGCCTATAAAATGGCAACTTAATGGGTGTCCACTCTCACCCACCGCTTCCTTGATCGGTGGAGGGTCGTTAGCTGAACGGGTAGGACAAGGACTTATAAATTCTCATTAAAAGTATAATGATAATACTAAAGTAACTAAACCTTATTGAATTCCCAATATTAGTTATTTTAGGAAAATGTGAATAAGGTGCTAATCCATGAAATTACACTTTACACTTTGTTTAAGACGTTAGTGGAGCGTGTGTGGTTAACTGTCACACTAACTTGAACTTAACAAGGTAGTAAAGGGTGACTTAATGTTTATCATAGTATCAATGGAGCGTGTGTAGCTAACCGCACATCGATTGAGGGGTAATACATTAAGGGTACCAAGTAATTTGCATGGTTACTTCACACCTTGTTTTGTGATCCTCGGCATCCCAGTCACAAAACTTGAAGGGCACACTCGAGATTGAAACATGCCATTGAAGGAAGTTCAATGAATCTCAAAGAATCTAGGAGTTTCTAAACCAATTAAAACCTAATTAAAAACTTTGTTTTTCATGGTGGAAATTGGTGAATCGTCATTCACATACCTTCAAATATCTTATAGCTTAGATTACGGCATCCCTCTTCTAAGTTAAAAAATATTGTGTTGGGTCCTAGCCTTAATACTACATTTGGGTGTTTTATTAAGGACTATCTCTAAATATAATCTAATCTATTCCTTATTCTTTTCAGATGTCTTCCAATAACAATGCTTTTGGCTCTAACCCTACTAGCTCTTTCTCTCTCATGAATCTTTTTGGGAGAGTCATCTTCGATGGATCTAACTTTACTGATTGGATCAGGAACATCAGGATGGTCACTCGGTATGAGAACAAAGAATATGTTCTCGACAAGGAGCTACAGGTACCCGAGCCAACTGCTACTCCTGAAGAGCTTGCTGAATATGAGGTACATGAAAGGGATGCTACAAAAGTAGCATGCATCATGATGGCCACCATGACAGTTGAGCTCCAAAACTCCTATGAGGACTATTATCCTTTTGAGATGCACCAGGACTTGATGGACCGTTACCATCAAAGTGCTCGTCAAGAGCGATATGAAATAATCTCCTCCATGATAACAACCCGAATGAAGGATGGTGAACCCATCACGGGTCACATGCAGAAAATACAAAGGTATGTGGACCGTTTACTGAAGCTGAATGTGAACTTCCCCGAGATGTTAGCAATAGACATCATTTTGCACTCCTTACCATCGTGTTATGATCAATTCCGCATGACATATCTCATGAACAAGGAAGAAGTTTGTAACAACCCGAAATTGTCCATCGCCGAAAACCCATCCTACCCGTAAAAATTTGTCGTTTATCAATTCGTTCCGATTTCGTTTTGGGTTAAATTATTTAAACTTATATACTTATTATAATCTAATGAGTGTCCAAACCCCTTAGGAACTCATGAAATTAGCCCAAAATGTTTATTTCAGAAATTTTAGAAACATCCTCGCCGGGTTACGGAAACTTAATCGGGTGCGACCAAAAGCCCCGTTTAATGCCGATATCGGGTAGAATTCCACTGTGCCCAAGTTTTGGGACCTATTTAAATGCGTTCAAACTTTCATTTGAAGCTTTTGCTTCCTCTCTCAACTCTTTCTCTAACCTCTCTCCTCAAACAAGATTCAAGGTCCAAAAACATAGATTTAAGGCCCCAAATCTTTGAGGTAACTTCCCTAACTTGTTATACAACCCCTCTAGCCTTCAAATTCGAGTTTAAACCATGTATTAGGACCATTATCATGAGTTTACGGCCCTAGAACAGTCCTAGGCCGTAAACTCATATAATTGGGGTTTTTGAGCAACAAAACCCTTCCAAACCACAATTAGACCTTAGATATGGCTAGATGACTTAATGGAATGGACTTAGAATGCCTTAATCATGGATTTTGAAGAGTAAACATGAGTTTACTGCCCAAGAGCATGCTTGGGCTGTAAACTCATATAAATGGGGTTTTTATGCCCTTAAACCCTTCCAAAACTCCATTGAAGCTTAGATATGAATTGTAGAATATTGGATTTGGCCTTGGAACACCTTGAACATTAATTTAGAGGAGTAAACATGAGTTTACTGCCAAAGAACATGCTTGGGGCATAAACTCATTATCATGGGGAGTAAACTCCTTTTAGTGTGTTAAAATGCCATTTACACACACCATAAGCCTTGGGATAAATTCTAGAAGTGACCACAAACAAGATTTGGACCTTAAAACATATTAAATCCCCATCTAAGGAGTTCACGGCCATGAGGGGGTTCATGAGTCGTAAACTCCAAAAATCCATGCTAAAAGTCCCCTAAAAATCCATACAAAGCTTGGGAAAAATCATTGGAATCACATGTGATTGTTTAAGGACCAATACATTAAGGATTCTATGTGTGGGGGAGTTTATGGCCGTAAACTCCAAATTTACTACCGTAAACTCCAATAAATGGTCCCTAAGTGAGTTTTAATTCCTTCTAAACCTAAAACCCAAGCCTAGCATTAATCCCAAATGTCATGAAGCCATTTTGCACCCAAAAACACCATCTATGAGTTCACGGCCGTGAACTCATATGGATGAGGTGTTAAGGGGCCGAAAACTCCTCTATGAGTTTGCTCTTGAAGAGTAAACTCCATATCCAAGCCTTATGTGACTTCAAACGCCACCCGGGTCCTTCCAAACACTTGTAAGGGAGTGTTTCCGCAACTAGAAGTGTTGTCTCTATAAATTAATTAATTAAAGTCCTAATTAGATAAAAATATTTATATTTTCATAATTCATAGGAATCTCGAGCGTTTGCAAACCCAGAACTGACGTTTAGGATCCAAGCAGACACGTTTCTCGTCCGGTGAGTTCATACCCCTACCCTTTTTCAATGATTTTTCAATGTTTTCAGGGGGGGGGGGGGAGAATACAAGCAAACTAAAAATGTTTTCAAAACTTAACATTAATGTATTTCAATAAATATCTGGCAAACTTATAAATATTATTACCCATTATATATTATGCTGAGTATAAGGGATGATTTATCAACTACAACTATATGAATTTCAGTTAAGGAAATAACCAAACTAATCAAATTATTATGGGAATAATTTGGGGTTCTTTAGTTCTTGTTTCATCACGTACTGATATGTATATAAAGTTATTAGATAAACTATGTCTGATTCAGTTTATCTCCGTTTCATTTGAATGTATTGCCAGATAGTTTCATTGTATGTATCTATATTCACTGTATTATGTTTCATAATCTTTTGTATGTTTGATGTCGTATGAGAACCCTGTGAATAATTTAGTACTAGCTTGTGAGTTTTGTCATTACCCTTTGGTTTATCAGTAAATCCTCCCCGGAAGTGTAACCAGAGTCTCCTGGAGGGAGATGTCACTATTGGATTAATGTCTAAGTTCATAACTATATTTGGTATGTACTTGACTCGTCCCGGCATGGTCCATTTGGGTTGCACTTCACCGACACAATTTATATGGATAATCTTTTGAGAATAGTATGTTTATGATTAATATTAATATATTATAAGTTCTAATATATTAATATGGAATCATATTATTTAATTAGTATTGATCAAGAATTAATTTATAATTAATTAAGTGATCAAAAGGAACTAATTAAATATGGACTCTTATATATATGGAATGGGCCAAGTTCATTTAAGTTGGGCTAAGCTTTCATGGATAGTCCATGGAGTGTTTAACCCATGGATCCTAGGAAATGAAAGGTCATGGGTATTAGGGTTTAACCCTAATCCTCCATACTATATAAAGATGTCTTTGGTTGGTGAAATTGGCACTAGTGTGATACACTAAGAGGGCTAGCCGATTTCACTAAGAGAGAACCAAGTATTCATATTCTTTAAAGTCTTCCAAGGTGTCTTGGTGATTTGTGATTCCACTTGAGGCTTCCACACTATTGGGGCTATGCTCTTAAAGCTTGAAGACATCAAGCTACATCAAAAGGTATGTCTTCTAACTAGTACTTTGTAGATTAAGAACATCATAATATTCTAGTTAGGATTAAAGCCTTGGAAAGTTCTTATTTGCATGTATAATAGAGAAAACATAGATCCAAGGTTTATAGGGTTGCATGTACACCATAGGAGTGTTAGAATGCTCAAAACCCAACAGTGGTATCAGAGCCAGGTTGTTTTCTGTTATATTGATGCAAATATTTTATTTTCAAAGTTGAAAAAAAAAGAAAAAAAAACATGAAGTTTGTCAAATTTTAAGATAATTACTTGTTCTTGTGAAAAACTAATTATTTGTAAAATTTAAATAATTTGCTTTATGAGTTGAATTAGGTCAAATTTAATAAAAGATAAAATAATATGATTATTTTATTAGTTTTAAAAGTTTGATCTATAGAGTTTTATTTTTTGAAACCTCCATAAGTTATGGATATGAAAAGGTTTAAAAAAAAATTGATTCAAAGTTTTTATGGAGTTACAAAATTTGGTGTTAAATTTTTAAAGGATTCCATAACTTAAGAATAAGTTATGGATCACCAAAAGTTTTTTGTGTTACCTTGTTTTATGAGTGAATTTAGATTAATGAATAAAATTATGTGATAGTTGGTTTTAATCCAAATTAATCTAAGAATTGATTCTAAAATGTGTTTTTGTAACTTGTCCTCAAGTTATATGAAAAGTCACATTTAAGAATCATAAAACTCATAAAAATTGGCAAAGGTTACAAAAATGAAGAGTCTAGTTCTAATTAAATGGTTTTATGACTCCATAACTTGTCCTCAAGTTATGGAGGACCAAGAGTCTCTTCATTTAATAAAATAAAATAAAATAAAAAAAGGTGTAACCTTAATTAATTCCATAAGTTATAAAATAAAGAAAAGTTAATTCTTTTATTAGTTTAAAGTCTTCCATAACTTGTCCTCAAGTTATGGAACTTGAAGAGTTTTTGGATTAAAACTACTTTAAACACATAAGTTATGGAATTAATTAGTTTTGAATAGTTTCAAAACTTGCCCTCAAGTTTTGGAATTTGTAAAGTTTTCTCTTATGAATACTTTAATTCCAAGTTAGCCCTTAGAATTTTAAAAGTTAAAATTCAACCCTTATACTTTATAATATTATAAGTTAATAATATATATATGTATAAGAGTAAAGTCAGTCTTACCGCTAGTACGCCTCATTCACGAAGCCGGTCTATAAGGTGGGTATAAGGTTGTTGCCTATAAAATGGCAACTTAATGGGTGTCCACTCTCACCCACCGCTTGCTTGACTGGTGAAGGGTCGTTAGCCGAACGGGTTTGATAGGACTATAATTCTCCCTTCATTAAAAGTATTAATGATAAATACTAAGTAACTAAACACTTATAAATACCCAATCTTAGTTACTTAGGAAAATGTGAATAAGGTGCTAATCCATGAAATTACACTTTGCACTTTGTTTAAGTCGGTTAGTGGAGCGTGTGTGGTTAACCGGCACACTAACTCGTATTTAACAAGGTAGGCAAAAGGTAACTTAATGTTTATCATAGTATCGGTGGAGCGTGTGTGGTTAACCGGCACATCGATTGAGGGGTAAACACTTAAGGGTACCAAGTAATTTGCATGGTTACTTCACACCTTGTTTTGTGATCCTTGGCATCCCAGTCACAAAACCTGAAGGGCACACTCGAGATTGAAACATGCCATTGAACAGTTGAATGAATCTCAATAGATCTAGGAGTTTCAAAACCAATTAAAACCTAATAACACATTTCGTTTATCTTGGTGGAAATTGGTGAATCGTCATTCACCTACCTTCAAATATTTTATAGCTTGGATTACGGCATCCCTCTTCTAAGTTATAAAATAGTTTGTTGGGTCCTAGCCTTAATATTTCATATTGGGTGTTATATTAAGGACTTAAGATCAACTATCTTGAATATCTCCCAAAAGATGTCTGGTTTAGACATTTATGATCTTCCTAAATCTCTTGAAACAAGCTTTCCTAAATGAAGATGATGTCCCATGGAAATTGTACTTCTTTCACCTCCTCCAATTATTCTCCCTAACCCACAAGTTCAAGGTCACTCAAGCCCTATTGGCAAGGCAAGGTCTAGGTGTGATCACATCTTGGAGATGTAGTCACATATTGACAAGCCGGGAGAGTTGGGTGTCAAAGTCTTGAGAAAGTTGGTGGTTCAATCACTTTCTAAGTCACATAGTGAGTTCCTTTGGGACACCTATGAAACAGACTATGACAAGACCCTTAATGATCTTATCTATTTGTTAAGATCAACTTCCTTAAAACTTGATGGACATTGACAATAGTGACACAGGAAATCCAGAAAAGCATTCTCTTCCCAATGGTAAAGGGATCGACCATAGTCAACTCGGTTGACCAAACGGTAAAGAGAAAAGCTAAGTCTGTGATAGTCCCTTGTACCATTATCAAAGGGTCCATATGTTTATATTGCCAAAGGAAGGGGCATTGGTTGCGAAGCTGCCAAATTTACCTAAGGATGTTAAAGTCAATAAGTTTGACTCTACTTCAGGTAAATTCCACTATCTAACTCTGCTAAGTTTCTATTCTGAGATTCCTGATACATGATGTGACTGGGTCACATGGTGATGTTTTAAGAATCAAAGAAAAGTGAAGAAACTTAAAGAAAGAATATGTTGAATCTGATGGCGTAGATGGATTTCTATCGCATAGTTTGAAGATCGGATTCTTGACCTACTTCTTAGGAGTTATGAGATATTGCTTAGGAATAGATAACAACAAGTTTTCATATGGATTGTAAGGACAAGTTCTTCCACAAAGTTTTTAAAATAAAAGGAAAATTTTTGATTTTATTTATTTTAAAATATCCTTACAATGGCATATGTGGAAATTTTTGTTGCTTATAAGATTCCATTAATAGCAAGAGTGGAAGTATGAAATTGATTCTTTCATTTGTGGTAATGTCTAAATTTACCAAATAAGGAAAGATTCTCATCACCCAAGTTTCAATTGGACCGGAACTTGGAATCATGCAAGTTGTATAGCATGATGAATGAGAACTTTCAAGTATTGGAAAATTAAGACTAATTACTTGTTCACATGGATGTGTGAGTCAAGTGAAGGACTAAGGGATCGAGTACACAGTCTTGTGCACTGATTAAGTCCACCACAAAAGATCGATAAGATTATTCGTCATAATTTACTATAGCTCAGTAAATATGGTTATACTTAAAAGCTTAAGTGTAATTCTGAGACATTGGAAAAGGTTCCAATGTATGGCAGAGCGAATAAGAAGAATCAAATTAGGTAGAAGGATAAAAGTTTCTCAAATCTGAAAAGATGGGAGAGAGTACTTTCGTATCAGTTTTGTGATCATCTTAATGATTTAGAGACAATTCATTCTCTAAGAGCCTTCTTATAGCTAAGAAGAGGAACTTGAATTGTTGAAGTGGTTAAATCAAGAAGATGATTCATACTTCGTTCCAAAAACAATTCTTAGAGTTATACTCTAAGATTGTAACTTGAGTGACATGTCTTAAAGAAGGTTTAAAACTCTTGTACATTTGAAATTGATAAGTTGTGATGTTTTGGATAAAACAAAGACCAACTAAGGCCAATTGTGTGAAGTGTTTGTCTTGATTAGAATCCGCACTATCTCTTGGATGTTTGACAAGGGAGTCTTATATGTCAAGAGGACAGTGGGAGTCTTAAAGGTCTTGAAAGTCTCAAGAACTAATCAAGAATAAACCTGAAGTTCTTCACTAGCACACGACTTGAGGTTTATAACCTATCGTGTTGACATATTCTGTGCCCATTCCAGTTAAAGTTGGCTTTGCATATGAGTTCTTAGAGTTCTCAATTTGTTGCACAACTTCTTGGAAGCAATGGCAGGCCCTTGAGCTGCCAGGTGGCAAGAAATTAAGATTGAGTTCAGTCCATATGAGTTTGTATTTGTCATTATCCTTGTCTTGTGTCTATGGTTTTGACAATTCACATGGATAAGAACACATACACCATTAAATCTAAGTGTCATAAGGTTTCTCTCCGATTCATGAAAATGATGGTGAGGAAACACTTTCACTAACTAGATTTTAGCTAGATAGCAATTGTGATATTTGCATTCTCAAAGTCGTTAGTGGAGCGTGTGTGGTTTACCGGCACACTAACCTGGACTTGTAAGAAGTAGCAAAAAGGTCTAACCATTATGATTGCGGCATCCCTCTTCATAATTGTTTAGACACACAAGTGTGATATCTAAGGGAAGGTGTATGCTTTTGATTAAGTTTTATCAAAACAATCTAGTATCAGAAATATGAACTTTGGTAAGAAAGTCAGCTGATTTCTGAGTACATGTCAAAGCTAGTGGGAGCATAAGTGTTATGCTAATAATCATCATGTTAGTGGGAGCATGATAATTATGATAAGTATTGCAAGTTAGCAATGTTAATTATAGAAAACAAAAGTTTCAATTGGGAAAAAGTTGTTTTGCTATAATTAAGGGAGAGAAAATTATACTTCATCTCAAATCTATAAGCTTAGATCGTGAGGTTTTAATCATTTAGTCAAGGATATATATGAATTTCATGTTGGAATGGCTCAACATAAGGAAATTTTGTATATGAGTCCATTATTTGCGTTCTAAAATTCGATTATGATTACGACATCCCTTTTCATAATCTGAATTATGAGAACTTGGCAAATTGAAATGGAAATGTTATAGCAAAAGACTGTTTTAGTCTTTATGTGAGACATCATGAATCGATTCCCATATACTTCGGATATAGGATCGATTACATGTGCTATATTCATCATTTCTAAAATTTTCCAAATGCCTGGGGCATTAAGAAGGGAAAAGGTTTAGAACTGGATATGACTAAAAGGATTAAACAATTGTCGAGGACAATCTAAGGTTTACCAAAGATTGGTTGCTCAAGGACAGTTGGAAGTATAGTGATAATTTTGGAAGGACCATATTGACATAATCTGTAAGGAGGCAAATCTTGTTCAGAAGTGATAGTCAAAATGGAATCTGGAAATGTTTCAAAGTTAGAATTTTTCAATCTGTTTAAGATTAGGAAACTTAATGCAAGAAGGATGTTCCCAAGGAGCTGATCTCCTTTGGAATGGTCTGTAATGGTTGTTGTCAAGTCCTTCTGACTTTGTGCATAATCATTACAAGAGGTTCAATGCATATAAGTTTAGAATCTAATAGATTTCAGTAAATGGCATGAATTTGGAATTCTTGCATTTGCAGTAAGGATTTGGGAGTGTGAAAAGAGAATCATTGAAGGTATGTTCAATTGATCTAGTTCACAAAGTAAAGATCATAGACAAACATAGTATGCATACTTGGTGTGTGGCATGACTAGTGTTTAGAAAAACATAGTGTACATGCTTGGAGCATGGGACAACTATTGTTTTAAATTCAAGAATAAAGTTGATAGCTGAAACAGTATACAATGAATAATGTGCAATCATATGGTGATAAATAAAAGGTGTTTTATTTATGTTCATAGGTTTTGATACCATATTGGATTCAATTATTATTGTGTTTCACTTTGCATGTTTTGACTTCCCGAATAAACTGGGTTATTCTTCCGGAATGACTAAGTTATTCAAACCATCCACAGTCGGTCATATGTTGGAAGTAGATATGAATTAAGACTGTCATGGGTTGGCTTGTAGAGGTCTAAGGTGTTGGACAAAGGGCTACAACACTCATGAGTGCTCATAAGTTCTGAGTATTGGATTCAACCCGCGCTCATTGGAATCAATTCATGGATTTTATAACGAGTGATCATGAGACGATAATATCTTATATTCTTCAAACCTAGAGATATGAGTTGTTAATATGAGTTGGTTGTACATTGATTGCACGAAAACGCATTTGGTAACTCAGTGCTATAAAATGTGCCTTTGTGTATGATTCAACAAGTAGTAGAACAATCCATATGAGTCGAAGTTTATACGTTCCTTTTACCTTCGGGATAAAAGCGATATCTGTGGGCCCCTCGATGATTTGATGATGACAAATGGAAGTGCTCGGCCGGGCCAGGACTGATTTGATTTGTTCAATTAGTCAGTCGTCATAAATCGGAAATCGGGAAACAACAAATGGACAGAGAGAATGATTATAATCCATGTCTCAGTCCATATGATATCTAGAATGGAGGAATATATGATCCCTTATCTAATGGACAAGTTCGTTAACAAGATCAGAGTTCGACAGCAGCTTTAAGAGCTACGATTGCCAGTTAGGTTTGAAGTCATACGCAATAATAATTTTAGACTTATCCAAGTGGGAGACTGTTGGATTAATGTCTAAGTCCATAACTATATTTGGTATGTACTTGACCCGACCCGGCATGGTCCATTTGGGTTGCACTTCACCGACACAATTTCTATGGATAATCTTTTGAGAATAGTATGTTTATGATTAATATTAATATATTATAAGTTCTAATATATTAATATAGAATCATATTATTTAATTAGTATTGATCAAGAATTAATTTATAATTAATTAAGTGCTCAAAAGGAATTAATTAAATATGGACTCTTATATATATGGAATGGGCCAAGTTCATTTAGGTTGGGCTAAGCTTTCATGGATAGTCCATGGAGTGTTTAACCCATGGATCCTAGGAAATGAAAGGTCATGGGTATTAGGGTTTAACCCTAATCCTCCATACTATATAAAGATGTCTTTGGTTGGTGAAATTGGCACTAGTGTGATACACTAAGAGGGCTAGCCGATTTCACTAAGAGAGAACCAAGTATTCATATTCTCTAAAGTCTTCCAAGGTGTCTTGGTGATTTGTGATTCCACTTGAGGCTTCCACACTATTGGGGCTAAGCTCTTAAAGCTTGAAGACATCAAGCTACATCAAAAGGTATGTCTTCTAACTAGTACTTTGTAGATTAAGAACATCATAATATGCTAGTTAGGATTAAAGCCTTGGAAAGTTCTTATTTGCATGTATAATAGAGAAAACATAGATCCAAGGTATATAGGGTTGCGTGTACACTATAGGAGTGTTAGAATGCTCAAAACCCAACAGTCACACCCCAAAAACCAAAGGCGGAAACATTTCCGGGGTTGACTCCACGTTGAGTATCAAATCCAATGCACATAGTAATCAAAGTAAACAACCATTACATTACATATAATAGAAAGTTTACATTTGTTTCAAAAGTAAATTGTGCAAGTGTGATACATAGTCTATATGAACAAAACGAGACGAATCTTCTACACACTCCGTCTTCACCAAAAGAGATCACCAGGTACCTGTCTAATGCGGACCTGAGAATACAAGCAGTTTGAAAATCAGCATTAAGCTGGTGAGTTTATAAGATGTTTGTTTTCTGAAAATGTACCATTTTCCTTTAGTTTTCCGAAAAGGTTTGTTATCCAAGAAAATCCCATATTTTCTTATGTAAAACAGTTTAGTTATCCTTCATTACTAGTTCAATTACGTGTTATATGTTACCCCAGGAAAATCCCATATTTTCCTAAATACAAGACCGATTGAATATCACAGAGTATAGTTTAATACACAAAACTATATATTGAGAATCATTGGATTACTATCTCGAATTAGATATAAAAATACTTTAATATACGTAAACTGTAGATGGAAAGTAGTTTGAAAACCATGGGACTAACATCTCGTACTACATATAAGATAGCTTGATATACATGAAAATATAGATTTAATACCATGGGACTACCATCCCAGACTAGATACAAGATAGTTTGATGTATATGAAAATATAGATTGAAAACCATGGGACTGCCATCCCGGACTAGACATAGATGTAAAACCATGGGATTATCATCCCGTACAAGATATAGTTTCAAAACCATGGGATTACTATCCCGAACTAGATATAAGATAGTTTGATAAAATCATGGGATTACTATCCCGAACTAGATATAGATTCTAACCATAGGAATAACATCCTGCAATAGATATGAAACCTATAGATTAAAAACCATGGGATTACCATCCCGTACTAGATATAATGTCTGAAGATAGAAGATTGATATAAAATCAAATCCAAAACCAAAGCCATGAATAAACTTATATTAATACATATTGTGAGTCGGGTAACCATGCTAATATGACACCGAGACCTCCTTGACGCTTGTCAGACGTCGGACGATATCTAGAATCTGTCACCCTAGGCGTGCCCGCCTAACTGTAGCTAGCAGTTAAGGTGTGGGATTGTCAGTCCCGAATAGATCTATTCACAAATTCCATGCTCTCCCTCTTGGAGACTCTGGTTACACTTCCGGGGAGGATTTACTAATAACCCAAAAGGGTAATGACAAATCTCACAGACTAGTACTAAGTATTCACAGAATTCTCAAACGATATCAAACATACTAAACGATATGAAACACAATACAGTGAAAACAGTTATATACAATGAAATTATCTAGCAATATACACTAAGTGAAATGGAGATAAACTGAATCAGACATAGTTTATCTAATAAACTTTATATATATCAATATACGATGAAACGAGAACTAAAGAACCCCAAATTATTCCCATAATAATTTGATTAGTTTGGTTATTTCCTTAACTGAAATTCATATAGTTGTGATTGATAAATCATCCCTTATGTTAGGGTGCAAAGTCACGCTTGGATGAGGCTTTACCCACTTGTGTGTGTAATGAGTTGCCTTTCTTTTATAAGGAAGTGAGTGGCACTCATTTTATGAAAGGAATGATTTGGAGTGTTAAATTAGAGAGAGAAATTGTATACAAACCCATTTGTATATTCTTTCTAGATCTAATAAGAGCTTACAAAGAATTATTTACTCCTTGTGTTCTTGATTTGTATGATGAATCACTAGATCTTTCCTAATTCCGCACATGCCATCATAATCAACACCACTACAATTGGTATCAGAGCGGGTGTTCTTGAATCTCATCAAGAATTGATCCTTGATGGCTATTTTGATTTGGTGATTCTTTTTCTTCATTGATCTTCGTGTTTAGAGAGTGTGTTTGTGTTCTAGAAGTCGAATTTTTCTTTGATTTGATCCATAATTCGACTTTCTCTCTCTAGAATACTTGTTTGTATCACTTTATCTCTCTAGAAAACCCATTCAAAATCACTTTCTCTCTCTAGAAAATTTCAAGTTCTTGTAATCATGGAGAAATGGATGATACGTAGAGATGATTTTCAAAGTGAATGCTCATTTGAATATCTTCTTTATAGCTTAACTGTTGGATTGATAAGTGAATGTGATATTGTTGTAAATGGAGAAAAGAATGAAGTTGGAGAATTAATTAGTTGTCAAATTTTTCGAACCAAACATTTGTTTGATCGTTTGATTACAACATATCAAAAGAGACGAAGAAATAGAAGAGATGGAGAAGTCATAAAAGGAATTTCTCGTGCCGAATGCAAATATGGAAGCAATAAACTTGAATATTATGCAGATTGTCGTGAAGCTCGGGATGGTGTTCTTGATGATGATGATGTTCAAGAAAAAGGAGTTCAATGTGATGTTCTTGATGTTCAAGAAAAAGGAGTTCAAGTTGATTCTCAAGATGAAAAAGTTTTTTGCTCAATTGGAGTTCAAACCGATGATATTTTGTGTTCTTGTGATTCATTTGAAGGAATGATTCCTTATCGGAAGCCGGTGGTTCAAGAAATTCACAAATATCAAACTCCAAAAGATTTGATTCAAACTCAAAATGTTCATGTTGTTGAAAGTGGGTTTGTTCATGAAGTCAAGTCTTCAAGATGTAAAAAGATGAGAAAGAAAAAGAAGAAGAAGATGAATCGAAAGAACAAGCGGGTTTACTCACAAAAATCGTCATATGTTGTGAAGCCAAAATCCGTGAAGTGAATTTGGGTTCCAAAGCAACAATCTCCAAAGGTTGCATTGAATTTGAAGTCAAAACCCAAAATTGGTGGTGGTTCTTTTGAAGATGTTCTTGGATCGACGAAGAACACGAAGAACAAGTTGTACATCTCGCATGGTGGGTGGTACAATGTTCGATTTGGAGATTTTCTCATTCCGACCAAAGAACCAAGATCTTCCAAATTTGATTCGTTCGTTGAAAATGGATCTCGATTCGTCAAAAAGGTATCACAAATTCTCAAATGGATTCCAAAACGTCCATGACTTTGATTCGTGCTTTGCGTTTTTCATTTTTGATCGATTTGCCTCATTGGATCTAATTTGTTTCAACCCCATAGTTGATCCAATTATTTTTGTTTAGATCAAAACCAAAATCAAAATCTTATTCTATTTTTCTGAAATCATTTTTTGTTATTGTTTTGAAAATATCAATAACAAAATATTTTGATTTTCAATACTCTTAAACATTGTTCGAATGATGAATAGTTCGAAGCACAGCCCAACAACAATTGTTTACTATTCGGAACCCAATCCATGATAATGAATCTATTTAGAGCCCATAATGTAGATCAAATACTGTTCATCCAAGGTCACTTTGATATTCAACCGATTTGTGCTTCTAAGATCATATGTTATTCTGATTCAAATCAAATACACTTCGTATGATTTTTGTTCATTCATTTTCAATCTCAAATATCTTGAATAATGATGAAGGTCGCAACAGATCATGTCTCTGATTAAGTCTATTGATTTAGATTTACAATTTTCTCTTGAAACTCTTTTGTTGAAATCGATTTGAATGAAATCTGATCAGAGTCGTTAATTGAACAAAATTAGTCTTATGATTTCATCTCTTCATTCATAACAATCATTTGTTGCTGATTGTTAATATGAGTTTAGATATCGATTTTAGATGATTCGTGTGTGATGAAATTGAGTTTATTCGTTCTAAACTTTGTAATCGGAAATTGTTTTTGAGATGGTACTAATCTTAGACAAGAACGTGATAAACAAGTGATGGAAAACTGTTCGACTAGCTTGTTTGATCTGAACTTGAACTAAAGAGTTTTCAGTTTGTGTTTATTTGATCGGAAATTGTTTGTTTGGTGTCGACAAATTGAAATCAGTGGCGAAGGGTTAATGTACATAGGGTTGATATTGGGACGAAGAACCGTAAGAAATGAAGAATTGATTACGTTCGATTTGGGTTAAGATTCGAAGACTTGAATATCGATCTGTTATATCAAGAAGTAAATGTTTCGAAGCCTTGGTTATATGATCGACGATTGGATGGTGTTCGATTGTGAGTTGGGGAAGAACACAAGATGACGTCGAATAACATTTTGAACAATTTTGATCAATCGGTTGGAATGTCGAATATCATTTTGTTATTGGACGGTTTAAGATGACCTTTGTTGTAAGGAGATGGTTTGCTATAGAATCGATTTGGGAAGAACGATAAGAAACGAAGAATGTGAGAACGAAGATTTGGAAAGATGGTTTGGAGTCGATCAATCAAAGTCTTTCCTGTAGGATCGATTGTTGAAATGATCGATACAATCTAAGAGTAATAAAAAACGAAGGGTCACTAGTTGGTTGTTCTTGGGTTTGATTTAGTGAAATGAATTAACGAAGGATGCATATGAAAGAATTTTCGAAGGGTGTTTGTGTATTGATGAAGGATTCGAAGGGTTCCTGGAACGAAGACCTGTAATAATAATAATAATAATAATAATAAAACCGAAGGGGTGTTTGGATTTAGATTCGAAGGTTGTTTGTGACTTGAACAAAAGGGAATGTTTGATTTTGATTAAAGCAAAAAAATCGAAGGGTATTTTGAGTATACATATGAAGTAAAGAAGGATTATGATTCGAAGGGCATGTGGTAAATGAACGAAAACGAGAAATCATAAATTCGAAGGGTTGGTTTAATGTTGAATATTCGAAGGGTATATTCTGAATTTTCGAAGGGGGTATTTTGAAAATTTACGAAGACTTTTACTGTTCAGTCTTCGTATCCTTGTACTTCGTGTATCCTTGTACTTCGTGAATTGGAGTTGGGGTCTTCGAAAGAAGTGAGCAAATGACAAAGTTTCGAAAACAGCCCCTGAACCTTCGATTTGTTGACACTTCGAAAATTAACACATGTTTCGAATGTTTGACACTTTTCGCCCAAATTCGAAATCTTTTGGAAGCTTCGAATTTTTGGGAATCTTCGTATGTTTGGAACACAAAGAGCAGAATTTTCGAAAATGGCCCCTAAAACTTCGAATTTTTGGCAGTTTTCACCCAAATTCGAAAAAGGACTATTTTTTGCTGAAAATTGAAGATTGTGCATTTCTGGTCCCTGCAGTTTGTGCAAATTGACGCTTTCTACCCAGATTTCAAAAGGGGGAGAGTTTTGCATATTTGGCTGTTTTGGACGCAACGGGTCCCTGCAACTTTCAGAAAGTGACAATTTCTACCCGGATTTTGAAAAATCTTGCAACTTTCACCCAAAAAGTCAAAATTTTTCATAAATTGAAAATTTTTTGTGGCTTTTTCATGATTGTTTTTCCGTGCAAGATTTTTGGTGATTCATTTTTGGTACACATCAAGGGGGAGTACCGTGAAGACTATTCCTCGGGCGCTTCTCATCCTTAGTGGGTTTTATAATCATTTTTTGATTATAAAAAGGGGGAGAATGATGGGTATTCGAAGCTTCTCGTGTTTGTTGAATATTCATTTGCGGATTTGAAGACCGGTGTTACTTCGAGGGGGAGTTTGGTCTTGATCGCGCTAGCTCGTTGGAGATTGAAGCCGGACATCCAATCTTAACTTTGAGGGGGAGAATGTTAGGGTGCAAAGTCACGCTTGGATGAGGCTTTACCCACTTGTGTGTGTAATGAGTTGCCTTTCTTTTATAAGGAAGTGAGTGGCACTCATTTTATGAAAGGAATGATTTGGAGTGTTAGATTAGAGAGAGAAATTGTATACAAACCCATTTGTATAATCTTTCTAGATGTAATAAGAGCTCACAAAGAATTATTTACTCCTTGTGTTCTTGATTTGTATGATGAATCACTAGATCTTTCCTAATTCCGCACATGCCATCATAATCAACACCACTACACCTTATGCTCAACATAATACATAAGGGGTAAAAATATTTATAATTTGCCAGATATTCATTGAAATTCATCAATGTTATGTTTTGAAAAAATTTGTAATTTGCTTGTATTCCCCCCTGAAAACATTGAAAAACCATTTAAAAAGTGTACGGGTATGAACTCACCGGACGAGGAACATGTCTGCTCGGATCCTAAACGTCGTTTCTGGGTTTGAAAACGCACGAGGTTCCTATGAATTATGAAAAGATACATATTTGTATCTAATTAGGATTTATATTATTTATTTGGTAGAGAAAAACACATCTAGTTGCGGAAACACTCCCTTACAAGTGTTTGGAAGGACCCGGGTGGCATTCAAGGACACATAAAGCTTGGATATGTAGTTTACTCTTCAAGAGTAAACTTACAAGAGGGTTTACGACCCTAATGACCATTCCACATGAGTTTACGGCCGTAAACTCATTGGTGGGGTGTTCCATGATGCTAAATGGCCTTATATTACTTGGGAAGATTAGCTAGGATCAAAACTAGGGCATCGGAATGGATTAAACTCACATAAGGACCATATAATGGAGTTTACGGCCTAAGGAGATGTTCTTGGGAGGTTTACGGCCGTAAACATCCATGGGGGTAGTTTTGGCATGATTTAAGGTCCTTAACTTGATTGTGGTTGCTTCTAGACTCATTTCTAAGGCTCATGGTGTGTTTAAGTAGCATCTTAACACATAAAAATGAGTTTAAGGTCTAAGGAGATGAGTTTATGGTCCAAGAATGTTCTTGGGCCGTAAACTCAAGCTTACCCCCCCTTTAAATAAGTTTTGGTGCATTTCTTGAAGGATTTTTGGGTTCTAAACACTCATGGAAGCTTGTTGGCGGTGTTTAGGGAAAACTAACATCATAAATTGAGTTTACTCCCCAAGAATGGGTGTTTACGGTCCAAGCATGTGCTTGGGCCGTAAACTCATGTTCATGCCCTAAATAAAGAGTTTAAGGTGTTCTAAATCCATGCATGCAAGTCCTTTAGGCACATCTAGGCTCCAAATGAAGTTTGGAAGGGTTTTTTGGCACAAAACCCCCCCTTTTTCATGTGTTCACGGTCTAAGGAGGGTCCAAGACCGTAAACACTTGTTTATGGTCCCATTCCTCATATATTTCATGAATTTGAAGGCCAAAGGTGTTAAACTAGAAGCTAGGATATTTACCTTGATGTTTTGGAGCTTGTTTTGGATGATTTTTAGCTTAATTTCGATTTCTAGAGAGAGAAAGTAGAGAGAGATAGTAGAGAGAGTGGAAAAACTTCAAATGAGGCTCTCTCAACTTTATACATGCTCAAAGTTTAGGGCACGGTGGAATTCTACCCAATACCGACGCTAGACGAAGCTTTTGGTCGCACCCGGTAAATTTACCGAAATTACGACTTAGACGAAACTAAATATTTTCTAAATAAAAATAGAAAATATTTTAATGAATTTAAATGTATCCCGTCACTTATGAAAATTAAATAGAGTCGCAAATAAATTAAATTAAATTAAAACAAAGTTAACGAAAACTTTTGGAACGTAATGGCTTTATTAACGGAACCGGGTTAAGGCGACGGAATAAATTATGGGGTGTCACATTATCCCCCCGTTAGAGAGGATTTCGTCCCGAAATTCAAACTTTAGCTGCGAATTGCGGGTTTGGAAGGAGAATACGAATACTCTGTTCTATTGGATCATCAATCTTCCAAGTGAATCCAGATTCTCGTATGACATTCCGGGGAAACCTTTCACCTTTCGGGATATAACTTGTTTCATACGTTTAACCTCTTGATCTATGAATTCGATTGGTTCTACAATGATGCTCAGACCTTCCTTGATTCCTGTCTCATCAAAGGGGATTATCAGGATTTCATCGGGTAGGTACTTCTTAAATACAGAAACGTGAAGTACTAGATGGATGTTACTAATCTCTGAGGGTAGCCGAAGTTTGAAGGTTACGAAATCGATTCTACGAGGATCGCAAAGGGTCCAATGTATCATGAGGGAAGTAGTTCGCACTTCTCAAAGCATATTATGCTTTTCTGGAACAAAGCTTTCAACGGAACACACGCTCCAACAGGAAAACACATCTTCGTAAAGCAGAGTAGCTAAGGGTCTGATAGCTCTAGTAGAATTTTATGGGTAGGTCCACGATAATAGTCGATAGGACCCAAGAATCGACAGGTTTCTATGGGTATCTCTGGTGCCGACTAATTCCCTACCGCCTTAGTCGTTGGAAAGGTTCACAGGTATGACTGCTTTGCTTAGCTACATGATCAAGGAAAATGGTTTGACCGAAGGGTACCACTACCAATCCGTAGTGATCATATGAATTCTTGGTCACCGTCTTGGACATGTCATTCTCACTGAGGTTTGGTCACGAGGTAGTTCCAGAGATTAGGCCGATGCGAGGCTAGACTAAACGTTCGGAAGGAATTTTCGGGAGTCCTTCGGAAAAACATTTAGGGAAAAGAGGTGCAGACTTCCCGTTTCCCGATAATCACAGGAACGAGGGATGTGCGACAATTCTTATCGGAAAAACTTTTTGAGCTTTGAAGCACGAAATGGTGCGAATGTTTGATGCCGAAGATCACGAGAGTCGAGTCGGGGGAAAGATCTAGACGGGCGACCCTTTCGAAATCAAGAATAACGACATGAATGAGACTCGGTCATTACATGTCAAACATAGCATCAAAGTATTTCGTGAAAAGTTTTTCCATTAAATTGATTGGAACAGAATAATCCTCCGGACTGAGAATAAGATCTATAGGTATGAAGTTAGTGCTCTCTATCTCACTGGTTAGCCGTCTCGACGGTACACAATTTCGATTACAAACGAAGGATTAAGTTTAGAAAATGTTCGAATGGATAGATATTAGGTTTCCCTTTTAGTACTAGAATCGAAAAGAGTTGCAGGTATAAGAGATGTCAAAGAGGGGTATACCTGCGGCGACAGCGGGATCAGCGGGTTGTCTCCTCTCGTCCTATTGCTAGGACTCTTCCGTTGTTACCGGTTGTTGCTGTTTTGGGGCAATTTCTTTTGAAGTGCCCTACTTCGCCACAACTGTAGCAGGTTGGACTGATTCCCGTTCCAGATGATTGGTTTGTTGATTTGGCTGGTTTTCTACAGGTTCGAGCAAGGTGGCCCTTCTTGCCACAATTGTCATAGATTCTTTCGCAACATGGACCAAGAATACGGTGATGGTAGCTTCACTTACCGCACCAAGGAAGGGTACCAGTGTATCAACTGGTAGGAGTTTGGGTCATGGATCCAACAGCTGAAATAGCAACAAGGGCAGTAGCAGCATGGATTGCTACCGTTTGCTGTTTCTTAGAAAAACCTTGCGTACTTTGGGCCTTCCGCTTGTTCCACCATTTCTTTTTACTTCCACCTCCACTTGTGACTGGCTTGGGAGTGGTAGCCTCTTCATCAGAGTTGTCTTCGTGATCAATCAGAGTTTGTGCCAGACATTTAGTGCTGTCATAGGTGTCTGGCTTCGCAGCCAAGACATTCCCTTTTGTTGGCTGGGTTAACCCCCAGATGAATTTCTTAATCTTTTTACTCTCCGGGGTAACCATTCCTGGGCAGAGTAATGCCAGGTCATCGAATCTTGAAGTATAAGCGGCTATGTCGGAACCCTTCATCTTTAGGTTCCAGAGTTCATGTTATAGTTTCTGTATTTCGCCCCGAGGGCAATACTCAGCGAGCAGAAGCTCCTTCATAGCTTCCTAACCCATAGCATTTGCTACAGGTAGAGTTAAGGATTTAACTCGGCCGTTCCACCAAGTAAGGGTTTTGTCAAGGATGGTGCAGGCGGCGAACTTTACTTTGTCAGACTCCGAACAGACGCATATTTCAAAGATTGATTCGATTTTCTCGAACCATCGGGTGAGGGAAATGACACCTCCGGTGCCATTAAAGGATGTGGGTTTCGCATTCATGAAGTCCTTATAGGAACCCTCTTTTCGGTGTCCCTGACTGTTCTCTTGGTTTTGGGTTTGGGTATCACCTCCCGAACCACTGGAACCATTGGTGTTCAGTTGAGACATAGCAGCTGCCACCACAACGGTAACAGCTGCCTGAAATACCACGGGGTCGATTTCAGGAGGAGGTGGCGGCTGAGGGTTGTTGGTGTTCTTCGAGCTGGGTCTCTTCCTTGGAGGAATCGTGATCGAAAAAGATCAGGAAAGAGAGGATCATAAGTCCTCTGAATTGGATCATGATATATGGAACAGAGGATATCTCATCAAGACAGATATAGCATCATATTAACCGATAAAGCAGGAAAGAGTTATCAAGGCAGAACATTTTATCGCTAGAGGAATGATCAAGTAACAACACGTATACAAGGATTTTCTACAAAGGATTGACTCGAGAAATACTCCCATAGTATTTCATGATTCACTGCAACGACGCCTCGTTGTTTGGGGTATTGGGTAAGTTTTAGGTATGCCGCATACCATAGTCACTCCCAAGCACATGTTGGCCGTGTCTCGAATGAATATAGTTGGCCAGGCTATATTGATCCTAGACATGACTACATAACTGCCCAGGTTTAACCGCAGCGTACAACACCCATTTACTTATGTTTTGTTCTACTTGTAGTTACGGATCTCGACGGCTCGGTATACTTGTATACTTTTGAAGATACTTATATTTTGAAAGATACTTTTAGTTCAGAGCACTTAGGCCCTTTAGTGTTTATATTTTTATACCATGTAAGGTTTGGTATACTCCATTCACTATAAACAAGGGCTCTGATACCAATCTGTCACACCCTGAAAACCAAAGGCGGAAACATTTCCGGGGTTGACTCCACGTTGAGTATCAAATCCAATGCACATAATAATCAAAGTAAACAACCATTACTTTACATATAATAGAAAGTTTACATTTGTTTCAAAAGTAAATTGTACAAGTGTGATACATAGTATATATGAACAAAACGAGACGAGTCTTCTACACACTCTGTCTTCACCAAAAGAGATCACCGGGTACCTGTCTAATGCGGACCTGAGAATACAAGCAGTTTGAAAATCAGCATTAAGCTGGTGAGTTCATAAGATGTTTGTTTTTTGAAAAATGTACCATTTTCCTTTAGTTTTCCGAAAAGGTTTGTTATCCAAGAAAATCTCATATTTTCTTATGTAAAACAGTTTAGTTATCCTTCATTACTAGTTCAATTACATGTTATATGTTACCCCAGGAAAATCCCATATTTTCCTAAATACAAGACCGATTGAATATCATAGAGTATAGTTTAATACACAAAACTATATATTGAGAATCATTGGATTACTATCTCGAATTAGATATAAAAATACTTTAATATACGTAAACTGTAGATGGAAAGTAGTTTGAAAACCATGGGACTAACATCTCGTACTACATATAAGATAGCTTGATATACATGAAAATATAGATTTAATACCATGGGACTACCATCCCAGACTAGATACAAGATAGTTTGATGTATATGAAAATATAGATTGAAAACCATGGGACTGCCATCCCGGACTAGACATAGATTTAAAACCATGGGATTATCATCCCGTACAAGATATAGTTTCAAAACCATGGGATTACTATCCCGAACTAGATATAAGATAGTTTGATAAAATCATGGGATTACTATCCCGAACTAGATATAGATTCTAACCATAGGAATAACATCCTGCAATAGATATGAAACCTATAGATTAAAAACCATGGGATTACCATCCCGTACTAGATATAAGCTCTGAAGATAGAAGATTGATATAAAATCAAATCCAAAACCAAAGCCATGAATAAACTTATATTAATACATATTGTGAGTCGGGTAACCATGCTAATATGACACCGAGACCTCCTTGACGCTTGTCAGACGTCGGACGATATCCAGAATCTGTCACCCCAGGCGTGCCCGCCTAACTGTAGCTAGCAGTTAAGGTGTGGGATTGTCAGTCCCGAATAGATCTATTCACAAATTCCACGCTCTCCCTCTTGGAGACTCTGGTTACACTTCCGGGGAGGATTTACTAATAACCCAAAAGGGTAATGACAAATCTCACAAACTAGTACTAAGTATTCACGGAATTCTCAAACGATATCAAACATACTAAACGATATGAAACACAATACAGTGAAAAAAGTTATATACAATGAAATTATCTAGCAATATACACTAAGTGAAATGGAGATAACTGAATCAGACATAGTTTATCTAATAAACTTTATATATATCAATACGCGATGAAATGAGAACCAAAGAACCCCAAATTATTCCCATAATAATTTGATTAGTTTTGTTATTTCCTTTTCTGAAATTCATATAGTTGTGATTGATAAATCATCCCTTATGCTCAGCAAAATACATAAGGGGTAAAAATATTTATAATTTGCCAGATATTCATTGAAATTCATCAATGTTATGTTTTGAAATTTTTTTTAATTTGCTTGTATTCCCCCCCTGAAAACATTGAAAAACCATTTAAAAAGTGTAGGGGTATGAACTCACCGGACGAGGAACATGTCTGCTCGGATCCTAAACGTCGTTTCTGGGTTTGAAAACGCACGAGGTTCCTATGAATTATGAAAAGATACCTATTTGTATCTAATTAGGACTTATATTATTTAGTTGGTAGAGACAAACACATCTAGTTGCGGAAACACTCCCTTACAAGTGTTTGGAAGGACCCGGGTGGCATTCAAGGACACATAAAGCTTGGATATGTAGTTTACTCTTCAAGAGTAAACTTACAAGAGGGTTTACGACCCTAATGACCATTCCACATGAGTTTACGGCCGTAAACTCATTGGTGGGTTGTCCCATGATGCTAAATGGCCTTATATTACTTGGGAAGATTAGCTAGGATCAAAACTAGGGCATCAGAATGGATTAAACTCACATAAGGACCATATAATGGAGTTTACGGCCTAAGAAGATGTTCTTGGGAGGTTTACAGTCGTAAACATCCATGGGGGTAGTTTTGGCATGATTTAAGGTCCTTAACTTGATTGTGGTTGCTTCTAGACTCTTTTCTAAGGCTCATGGTGTGTTTAAGTAGCATCTTAACACATAAAAATGAGTTTAAGGTCTAAGGAGATGAGTTTACAGTCCAAGAATGTTCTTGGGCCGTAAACTAAAGCATACCCCCCCTTTAAATAAGTTTTGGTGCATTTCTTGAAGGATTTTTGGGTTCTAAACACTTATGGAAGCTTGTTGGCGGTGTTTAGGGGCAAACTAACACCATAAATTGAGTTTACTCCCCAAGAATGGGTGTTTACGGTCCAAGCATGTGCTTGGGCCGTAAACTCATGTTCATGCCCTAAATAAAGAGTTTATGGTGTTCTAAATCCATGCATGCAAGTCCTTTAGGCACATCTAGGCTCCAAATGAAGTTTGGAAGGGTTTTATGGCACAAAACCCCCCCTTTTTCATGTGTTCACGGTCTAAGGAGGGTCCAAGACCGTAAACACTTGTTTATGGTCCCATTCCTCATATATTTCATGAATTTGAAGGCCAAAACTGTTAAACTAGAAGCTAGGATATTTACCTTGATATTTTAGAGCTTGTTTTGGATGATTTTTAGATTGATTTCGATTTCTAGAGAGAGAAAGTAGAGAGAGAGTGGAAAAACTTCAAATGAGGCTCTCTCAACTTTATACATGCTCAAAGTTTAGGGCCTGGTGGAATTCTACTCGATACCGACGCTAGACGAAGCTTTTGGTCGCACCCGGTAAATTTACCGAAATTACGACTTAGACGAAACTAAATATTTTCTAAATAAAAATAGAAAATATTTTAATGAATTTAAATGTATCCCGACACTTATGAAAATTAAATTTAGTCACAAATAAATTAAATTAAATTAAAACAAAGTTAACGGAAACTTTTGGAACGTAACGACTTTATTAACGGAACCGGGTTAAGGCGACGGAATAAATTACGGGGTGTCACAGGAGAGCGTGGAATTTATGAATAGATCTATTCGGGACTGACAATCCCACACCTTAACTTCTAGCTACGGTTAGGCGGGCCCGCTTGGGGTGACAAATTCTGGATATCGTCCGACGTCTGACAAGCGTCAAGGAGGTCTCGTTGTCGTATCAGCATGGTTACCCGACTCACAATACATATTAATATAAGTTTATTCATGGCTTGGGTTTGGTTTTGGATTTGACTCAATTTCATATCTACTTTCTGTTTATAGTTTCTATATCTAGTACGGGAAGTTAGTCCCATGGTTTTCTGTCTATTGATCTTATATCTAGTACCGGATGATAGTCCCATGATTTCAATCTATATCTTATACGGGATAGTAATCCCATGATCTTGAAACTATATCTAATACGGGATGATTATCCCATGGTTATGAATTTATATCTAGTCCGGGATGGTAGTCCCATGGTTTTCAATCTATATTTTCATATATATCAAACAATCTTGTATGTAGTCCGGGATGGTAGTCCCATGGTTTTCAGTCTATATTTTCATGTATATCAAACTATCTTGTATCTAGTTCGGGATGGTAGTCCCATGGTTTTCAATCTATATTTTCATGTATATCAAACTATCTTGTATCTAGTATGGGATGTGAGTCCCATGGTTTTCACACTACTTTCCATCTATAGTTCACGTATATCAAACTAATTTATATCTAGTTCGGGATAGTAATCCCATGATTCTTAATATATAGTTTTATGTATTAAACTATACTCTGTGATATTCAACCGGTCTTACATTTAGGAAAATATGGGATTTTCCTGGGGTAAAATACAACACATAATCGAATTGGTAACAAGTGATAACTAAACTAACTTTACATAAGAAAATATGGGATTTTCTTGGATCACAACCCTTTTCGGAAAACTAAAGGAAACTGGTACATTTTCAGAAAACAAACATCTTATGAACTCACCAGCTTTATGCTGATTTTCAAATTGCTTGTATTCTCAGGTCCGCATTAGACAGGTACCCGGTGATCTCTTTTGGTGAAGACGGAGTGCGTAGAAGACTCGTCGCATTTTGTTCATATATATATTATGTATCACACTTGTACAGATTACTTTTGAAACAAATGTAAACTTTCAAATATATGTAATGTAATGGTTGTTTACTTTGATTACTATGTGCATTGGATTTGATACTCAACGTGGAGTCAATCCCGGAAATGTTTCCGCCTTTGGTTTTCGGGGTGTGACAAAGTTACCCTCAGCAAACTTCAGGGACTCTTGAAGACCACAGAAAGTGGTCTAAAGGGTAAGTCGGTTGTTACTACTCCTACTCCTACTCCAACTGCGGCCAATGTCTTGGGAATCGGGCATGGCAAAGGGAAGAAGAGAAAGAACCCTTCTAAGGGTACCAAGGGTAAGACCCTTGAAGGCTCCTCTTCAAGTAATACCAAGAAAGGTTTTGTCACTCCTTCTGCTAACCCTAATGAGGCTTAATGCTTTTATTGTCATGAAAAGTCGCACTGGAAACGAAACTGCCCAAAGTACTAGCAAGATATGAAGGATGGGAAAGTAAAACCCAACCATGCAGGTATATACACTATATTGTCTAATAACTCACCTCATTCTAAGTCTTGGGTCCTTGACACAGGTTGTGGTATTCACCTATGTTGTGATTTGTAGGGACTAAGAAGAAGTGAGAATGTGGAGCGGGGAAAGATAAACTTGATCATGGGAAACAGGAAAGCTTCACCTGTCACCAAGATAGGAGTTTATTCCTTAGTGCTAAATAGTGGGTTTACATTAGATTTGAATAAGTGTTATTATTCGCTAGAAATGGCAAGAAATGTTATTTCCTTTCATGCATTGTATAAACAAGGTTTTACCTTTTATTTTGATAATAATAATGGTAGTATTGATGCTTTCTTTAATAATGTTCATTATTTTAAATCATTACCTTGTGATGGCGTGTATGAAACTGTATCTGTTGTAGATAATCTAGGAAATAATGTATTGTATATTGAATCTTCCACTAGCTTAGATAAAGCATCTTTATGGCATTGTCGTCTTGGACATGTAAGCAAGAAACGCATAGGCCAACTCCAAAAGGATGGAGTCTTGGAGTCATTTGACCTAAAGTCAGATGATAGTTGTGAATCTTGTTTGCTTGGTAAAATGACAAAGTCACCTTTTACTGGCACTTGTGCTAGGGGTGAAGGTTTGTTGGACCTCATACACACGGATGTGTGTGGACCCCTCAAAACCGCCAGAAGAGATGCTAATCGGTTCTATGTGACTTTCACTGATGATTTTAGTAGATATGGATATGTCTACTTAATGAAGCATAAGTCAGAAACCATTGAGAAATTCAAAGAGTTTAAGCAAGAAGTGGAGAATCAGTTGGGCAGGAACATTAAGATGCTTTGATCCGATCGTGGTGGTGAGTATCTTAGTACTGAGTTCCTTGACTATCTTAAGGAATGTGGGATTGTCTCACAATTGACACCTCCTAGGACATCACAGTTGAATGGTGTAGCTGAGAGGCGCAATCAGACCTTCTTGGACATGGTTCGTTCCATGATGAGTCGAGCTTTGCTACCAATCTCATTTTGGGGGTATGCCTTAGAGACTGCTGCCCATATCCTTAATCTAGTCCCTACAAAGAAGGTTGCCAAAACACCTCACGAGATGTGGACTGGAAAAGTTCCCAATCTAGACCACATCAAGATTTGGGGTTGTGAGGATTTCGTGAGACGCGAGACTCATGATAAGCTCGAACCCCGACGCGAAATGTGTATTTTCATCGGCTATCTGCAGAAATCCTTTGGCTACATCTTCTACAGACCCAGTGATAACGTGGTCTTTGTAACAAGAAGAGGATTATTTCGAGAGAGAGAATTCATGAGTCAAGGAGACAGTGGGAGGCAAATTGACCTTGAGGAACTTCAAGAGTCAAGTGATGAAGGAACCTCAAACCCTAGCCTTCAAGCTGAGGAGGAAACTCTTGTTGAGCCAAGTGAAGAATCTATACCTCTGAGGCGTTCCTCTAGAGTTAGGAATGCACCTGAGCATTATTATGGTTTCCATATTACTGTAGAAGGTGAGACACTTATCAATGATAACACACTGGTAAATCTAGATGAGCCTAACAGCTACACGGAAGCCATGGCAGGCCCTGAGGCTGCTAAATGGAAAGAGGCTATGGATAGCGAGATATAGTCCATGTATGACAATCAAGTTTGGAACTTGGTTGACAATGTACCTCATCGTAAGATATTCGGGTGCAGATGGATCTTCAAGAAGAAGACCGACATGGATGGTAATGTACACACTTATAAGGAACGACTGGTTACAAAGGGTTATTCTCAAACTCCGGGTGTTGATAATGATGAGACCTTTTGACCAGTGGCCAAGATTAAGTCTATTAGGGTTCTGTTAGCCATTGTTGCATTTCATGACTATGAAATATGGAAAATGGATGTCAAAACCGCTTTCCTTAATGGAAAGTTAGCTGAAGATGTTTATGTTGGATTAGTATCTAAGTCCATAACTATTTTAGTATGTACTTGACCCGATGGTGCATCGTCCTTTTGGGTTGCCTTCACCAAAGCAACTTGATAGGATGAATTATGGAGAGAAAGGATTAAATATGATTTATTAATATATTATGAGAATAATATATTAAAGGATAAATCATATTGTTTAATTAATATTAGTCAAGAATTAATTGGTAATTAGTTTTGTGACTAAAAGAGATTAATTAAACTTAAGGGACTAGAATTATAATTATAAGATAATTACAATTTGGGCCATGGATTGCCTTTTATTATAAGGTGGACGAATTCTATGGGGGACGCCCATATGAAATCGTCCAAGGCCTTAAGGAAAGGGCTCCATAGGTTGCTTAGGGCTTAAGCATCCAAATTAGGGTTTCCTTGTTAGATAACCCTAATTGCCTCCTATATATATGGATCCCTTATGACCCAAAAACGTGGCTAAGCTTCTTGCTAGGGTTTCACACGAGTTTTGGTAGCCTCCATCCACTCTCCTCTTCATCCTCTTGCTTATGGTGTTTGTGAACCATTAGAGGAGTGACAATTGTGACTCTAAGCCTTCCAAAGTCAATACAAGGAGATTTGGGATTGTTATTGCTACATAACAATCAAGGTAATATTATAAACCTATTCTCATGTTAATATGATTACTTGTATGCTAGAATTAGGGTTTATAGTCTTGGATAACTTGCATGTACAATAGAGAAACCTAGATACAAGCATTAGGGTTTGTATGAGCACATAGGATGTTCTTAGGACCAAAACCCATCAGTGGTATCAGAGCCTAGACTGATTTCTATTGTATTGATGCTTGATATGTTTGAAAAATTCGATTTTTTGGTTTCTGGAGGCTGGACTCGCCATGCCCATAGCTGAACTCACTGAGTCCATTCAGACTCGACGAGTCCAAGCCTGACTCGACGAGTCAACTCGTCAGATGGAGCATATCTCGGGATTTCTTGCTGTTTTTGCTTTGGGATAGTTACCTTATCACATTAGATCAATATAAATATGATTTTATGATATATTTGACTATATTCCTGATCTAACTGAAGATATTTATCAATTAATAAAATATTTGTTTCCTTATGTGATAATTGATTAATTATTTTGATTAAATTGATAAATTGTTTTGCAAGAAATCATTAAATAAATCAAATATGGATAATTATGTGATTAAATGTTAATTTTAGATTATTTGTTATTTGATCCTTGTGTTATGAAATGTTTCATATTTTCCCCTTTAGGTTTTATAGTTTAAATTGTAACCCAACAGTTTTGTTGTTTTGAAATTTAAATAGTTAAAACCCTAATGTTTTGAAAAAGGTTTCAAAACTTGCCCTCAAGTTTTGGAATTTAAATTTTGATTAATAGTTTAATTTTGATGCATATTTAAATTCTAAACCGTAATGTTTTGAAATGTTTCAAAACTTGCCCTCAAGTTTTGGAATTTAAAAGTTGATTAAAAGTTTAATTTAGGAATGTTAAAATTCTAAAACCCTAGTATTGTTTTGAAAAAGTTCAAATTACACCCTTATGGTTTTATTAATTAATTAAGGTGTATAATTAAAAGAGGTTTAATAAATCCATAAAGTTTTTGGTTTAAAATTTAATTGAATTAAAAAGTATAATTGTTAAATTTGACCTCCTAATATTTTAAAAGTGTAAAATACACCCTATACTATATATAACTTTAAAAGTCTAACATTATATATATATGTATGAGTAAAAGTCAGTCTTACCGTTAGTAGGCCTCATTCACGAAACTGGTCTATAAGGGGTGTTTAAGGAAATTGCCTATAAAATGGCGATTGAATGGGTATCCACTCTTACCCACCGCACTCTTGACTAATGGAGGGTCGTTAGCCGAACGGGTAGGATGGGACAAAACCTTCCATTATAAGTATAATGAATTATTAAAGTAACTAAATGTTTTCATAAAATTCCCAATCTTAGTTACTTAGGCAAAAGTGAATTGATGCAATTCCATGAAATTACACTTTGTGCCCTTGCAAAGACGTTAGTGGAGCGTGTGTGGTTCACCGGCACACTAAATGGTTCTAAGCAAAGGTAGCAAAGGGTGACTCAATGTTTGTCATAGTTCGGTGGAGCATGCGTGGTTTACCGGCACATCGAATAGGTGACTGTAACATGTGAGGGCACCATGTAAGTTTGCATGGTTATTCACAACCGCTTTGTGATCCTCGGCATCCCAGTCACAGACAAGAGGGGCATATCAAGATTTAAACATGCCATTGAAATTTTCAATGAATCCCAAAGGATCTAGGAGTTTTCATAGATTTTAAAACTTAAATTTCTTTTTCGTTTTTTTCATGGTGGAAATTAGTGAATCGTCATTCACTTACCTTCAAATGTTCTGCAATTTGGGTTAAGGCATCCCTCTCCCGAGTTGTAGAATATTGTGTTGGGTCCTAGCCTTAGTATCTCATTTGGGTGATATACTAAGGACTCAATCAATCAACTAACTTGAATTCGTTTTTTCCCGTTTTGTAGATGTCAAAGTTCGACAACTATGGTTTTCCCAAATCCCGTGGAACAAGAATTCCACCTGAAGATGATATTCCACGATTCGATCAAGGAACAAGAGATCATACTTCATTTCCTCCTCCTCCTCCAATTATTCTCCCTAATCCACAAGATCGAAAAATTGAAAGGTTCAATATCACTCAAGCCCTTTTGGCAAGTAAACATAAAGAAGGAAAGTCGGTGTGTGCACACGTCCTAGGGATGAAGTCACACATTGATAGGTTAAGAATGATGGGATCTGTTGGTGAGGAGATGGCTGTTGATTGGGTTCTTCAGTCACTTCCTAACCCATATAGTGAGTTCGTAAGATAGTACTATATGATGAACTATGACGTGACCCTTATAGATCTCACCTATATGCTTATTGCCGCTGAATCAGCAATGGTTTGGCACAATAGAAAAGCAAAGTTGATTGGTGAATCTGCCTTCAAGACCTCTATGGATATAGACAATGACAACGAAAGACATGCTATGATCGGAAAGTTTGATCATAAGAGAAAGGCAATGTCTAAAGTAGTTCCATGTCATGTTCCAAAAGAGTCAATTTGCTTTTATTTCCAAGAGAAAGGGCATTGGAGACGAAGCTGCCCCATTTACCTAAGAGATCTAAGAGATGGGAGAGTCGAAACGTATGGCTCTAATATAGGTAAAATCCATTAACTAACTCTTTTAAGCTTATATTCTAGATTCTTAATACATAATGTGATAAGATTACAATTGATGTTTTGTAGGATCGAAGAAAATAAAGGAAGTTTAAGGCAAGAAGTGAGCAGAATCTAACCGTGAAGGAATGGATTTTGATCGCATTTCTCGAAGATTAGATTCTTGAGCTACTACTTAGAGTTAGAATTAGATAGCTAAGAAAGATGTATTAACATAGTTTTTCAATGAATTGCATTGTAAGAACAAATTTTTCCGCAATAAAATAAATTTTGATTTTATATTGTTTATTTATCCTTGCAATGGCGTATATGAAAAATTGATGTTTGAATGTTTCTATTATTAGCAATAATGGATTTGGTTCTTATTATGTTATTTATGGAAAGTCGAGAGTTTATCAAATAGGGAGAGTTTCTCATCGCCCAAGTTTCAATTGGACAGAAACTTGGAATCATGCAACTTGGTTGCACGATGAATGAGAAATTTCATATTTGGAAATTAGACTAATTCATTGACAAAGTGTCAAGTGAAGGACTAGGAGATCGAGCACACAAAGTTGCGTGTTGATCAAGTCAACCATAAGAGTAACAATGATATTCGTCATGATTTACTAAAGGTTTAGTAAATATGATTATACTTACAAGATTAAGTGTAATTATGAATTGATTGAAAAAGTTTAAATCAATAGCAAAACAAATAAGAAGAATCATGTAGGCAGAAAGATAAAAGTTTCTCCATTCTAAGAAGAAGGGAGAGTAGCTTTTATGCTTTATGATAGGTCTTAATGATTAAGAACCATATCTCAATTGATCCTCTAAGTGAGTCTTAGTACAATTGTATGTTTAAGAAGAGGAATCAAGGATTGAAGAAATGGTTAAATCAAGAAGTCAATCATACTTCGTTCCAAAACAAGTCTTAGAGTTAAGATTGTGACATTGAGTGGAAAAGTATTAAGAAGGTTTATAACATTCATCAAATGTGGAAAGTTGTGATGTCTTGGATAAGACAAAGACCAACTAAGACCAATTTATGAAGTGTTTTGATAAAAGCTACACTAACTCTTGAATATTTGTTTGTCAAGAAATGTTTATTGACAAGAGAATCTTATATATCAAGGAGTCAGTGGGAGTCTTAATGGTCTTGAAAGGTTTCAAGAACAAATAAAATAAACCTTATCGATCATCACTAGCACACGAGTGGAGGTTTACAACCTATCGTGTTGACATTATTTTGTTTCTGTGCTGTTCCAATTAAGTTAATTATGCATGTGAATTCTATGTGTTCTCATTTGAATGCATAAAAGACAAGGAACATGATCAATGAAAAGTACATTGATAGGAAAAGGTGAGCTGCTTAACTACTTGGAAGACATGGTGGGCAGCTGTGCTACCATAAGGCAAGAAATCAAGATTAAGAAAGTTCGCTCCATATGAGTTTGAATTTATCGTAAACTTTGGTTTTGACAAATTCACATGGATAGGAACAAATACACCATTTAAATCTAAGTGTCATAAGATTTCCTCCTTCATGAAAATGATTGTGAGGAAATGCTTTCACTAAGAAAGATTTTAAGAAGATAGTGATTGTAAAATTGCATTCTCGAATTCAATTATGGTTACGGTATCCCTTTCCATAATTTGAATTGTGAGGTTTGGCAATTAGTATTAATTGTTTAGACACACATATGAACTATCTATGGCAAAGGTGTATAAGTTCAAGAAGCCTTGATAAAAGATTATCAAAGCATTAAGTATTAGAAACATGAATTTAAGAAATTCAAAAAGTATTGTTTTTCTGAAAGTTTAGCTGTTTCTGAATACATGTCGAAGCTAGTGGGAGCATATGTGTTATGTTTTATAATAATCATCATGATAGTGGGAGCATAAAAGTTATGATTGTATGATTATTATGGAAAGTATTGCAAGGTGGCGATATTAATTATAGAAAACAAGAGTCGTCTTTTGCAAAGTCGCAAGGATGGAATAGTTGTTTTGCTATAATTAAGGGAGAGAATATTATGCTTCATTTCAAATCTAAAGGATTAGGTTGAGAAATGTTAATAAATTTAGTCAAGGGTACATAGTGTGTTCTTAAAATTTCGATTATGATTACGGCATTCCTCTTCACAATTCGAATTTTGAGAACTTAGCAAATAAAACATTATGCGTCGTGTCCCATACGCTTCGGGTATAGGATCGATTGCAAATGCTTTAATGTTTGACCATTCTAAAATTTTCCAAATGTCAAGCGCATTTAGAGGGAAAAGGGACTAGAATTGGTTTTGACTAAAATAATTAAACAACTATCAAAGGACAATCCAAAGTTTGACGAGGATTGGTCGCTTGTGAGTAGTTGGAAGCATGGTATTGGATGGACCATATCGACATTATTATGAATATAAAAGATTCTATTAAGAATGAGTTGTCATATGGAAATTGTGGAAATATTTCATATTGGATGGACCATATCGACATCATTACGAATAGATAAGATTCTATTAAGAATGAGTTGTCATATGGAAAATATGGAAGCGTGTCCATATTGGGAATTGAATATTAAAAATCTATGTCTAGATTAGAAACTTTTACGCAAAAGGATGTTCAAAGAATGTACTTTGAGTGAGAGACATCACGTCTATGGAATTGTCTTGTAACAATCTCTGATAGAGGACTTTGTAATATCATTGGCAATAGTCTTTGTGACTTTGGTGCAGTGACATTACGAAAGGATCGTTGCATAGAATGTTAGAATCTAGCATATTCTATAAGTAGCAAGAATTTGATATTCTTTCGCTTATGGAAAAGGATTTGAAGTTGTGAAATGAGAATGATTGGAAATGTGCTCAATTTGATCTATTTCACAAAGTAAAAACCATAGGTAAACATTGTGTGCATGCTAGGAGCATGGGACAAGTGTAATAATTCAAGTAAGAAGTTGATTACCCGAAACGACAAATAATGAGTAATCGATATGGTGATAAATAAAAGGAGTTTTATTTATACTCAAAGGTTTGAGGCCATATGGGATTAGTATTATTCTTGTGTTTCACATTTGCATGTTTTGACTTCCAGAATAATTGAATTTATTAAGAATATTCGAATTATTCGAACGGGCCACAATCATTCATATGTTGGAAGTAGATATGAATGAAGACTGTCGTGAATTGGTGTGTGGATTGTCTAAAAGAGTATTAGACATCAGCAAATGTTTGCTGCAACGTTCATGAGTGCTTATGAATATGATTTGAGCATTGGATTAAACCCATGCTCACTTGAATCACTCCATGAATTGTATCACGAGTGATTGGTGAGATGATAACATCTTATATTCTTGAAACCGAGATGTGTGAGTTGTATCTTGCAAATAGGTTGCACATTGATAATATGTAAACGCACTAGTAACTTGGTGTTATAAAACATATTATTTTGTGTGATTCAGTGAGTAAGTGCAAGCAAACATTGTATCAAAGTTTATCCGTTCCTTTTATCCAAAGTAGGATAAAAGCGATATCTTTGGGCCCCTCGATGATTTAGTGATGACAAACATAAATGCTCGGCCTGGCTAGGGCTAATTTGATTTGTTCAATTAGTCAGTCGTCATAAATCGAAAATCGAGAAATAGTACAAAGAGAATGATTAGAAATCATGTCTCATACGATATCTAGAATGGAGGAATATATGATCCCTTATCTAAGGACACGCGTATCTGATAGGATCAGAGTTGACAGCGGCTTTGGAAAGCTACGATTGCAGATCAGGATCTGAAGTCATACGCATAATAGTTATTAGACTTATCCAAGTGGGAGACTGTTGGATTAGTGTCTAAGTCCATAACTATTTTGGTATGTACTTGACCCGATGGTGCATCATCCTTTTGGGTTGCCTTCACCAAAGCAACTTGATAGGATGAATTATGGAGAGAAAGGATTAAATATGATTTATTAATATATTATGAGAATAATATATTAAAGGATAAATCATATTGTTTAATTAATATTAGTCAAGAATTAATTGGTAATTAGTTTTGTGACTAAAAGAGATTAATTAAACTTAAGGGACTGGAATTGTAATTATAAGATAATTGCATTTTGGGCCATGGATTGCCTTTTATTACAAGGTGGACAAATTCTATGAGGGAAGCCCATATGAAATCATCCAAGGCCTTAAGGAAAGGGCTCCATGGGTTGCTTAGGGCTTAAGCATCCAAATTAGGGTTTCCTTGTTAGATAACCCTAATTGCCTCCTATATATATAGATCCCTTATGACCCAAAAACGTGGCTAAGTTCTTGCTAGGGTTTCACTCGAGTTTTGGTAGCCTCCATCCACTCTCCTCTTCATCCTCTTGCTTATGGTGTTTGTGAACCATTAGAGGAGTGACATTTGTGACTCTAAGCCTTCCATAGTCAATACAAGGAGATTTGGGATTGTTATTGCTACATAACAATCAAGGTAATATTATAAACCTATTCTCATGTTAATATGATTACTTGTATGCTAGAATTAGGGTTTATAGTCTTGGATAACTTGCATGTACAATAGAGAAACCTAGATCCAAGCATTAGGGTTTGTATGAGCACATAGGATGTTCTTAGGACCAAAACCCATTAGTTTACATGGTTCAGCCAGAGGGTTTTGTCAGTACAGAGTACCCCAATAAAGTGTGTAAACTCGAGAAATCCATTTATGGATTGAAACAGGAACCTTGCAGATGGAATCTTTGCTTTGATGAGAAAGTCAAAGAATTTGGCTTTTCAAGGAGTGAAGATGAAACTTGTGTCTATATCAAGGCTCGTGGGAGCATAGTCAGCTTTTTGGTACTGTATGTGGATGACATACTACTCATAGGAAATGACATCCCAACCCTACAGGGAGTAAAGTCCTGGCTTGGGAAGTGTTTCGCTATGAAGGACCTTGGTGAAGCTGCCTATATCCTAGGGATACAGATTTTGAGAAACAGGAGTAAAAGACTAATTGGACTTAGTCAAAGCACCTATGTGGACAAAGTGTTGAAAATATTCTACATGCATAACTCCAAGAAAGGTGAGTTACCCATCCAGAGTAACGTCAGATTGAGTAAGACACAATGCCCTAGTACAGAGGCTGAGATAGCAGAAATGAGTCGAATACCTTATGCTTCAGCTGTACGATCGATCATGTATGCTATGACGTGTACTCGACCTGATGTAGCCTTTGCTTTGAGCATGGTTAGCAGGTATCAGGAGAACCCTGGTAAGTTACACTGGACTACGATAAAGAATATCCTCAAGTACCTGCGAAGGACTAAGGATTGGGTCCTTACCCTTGGTGGGAATGATGACTTGAGAGTTGTAGGGTATAGTGATGCTAGCTTTCAGACTAACAGGGATAATTTCCGTTCTCAGTCGGGCTGGGTCTTTACCCTAAACGGAGGGGCAATTACTTGGAAAAGTTCCAAGCAGGAGACAGTGGCTGATTCCACTTGTGAATCAAAGTATATAGCAGCAAGCGAGGCAGCAAAAGGAGGCTATATGGCTAAAGAACTTCATCGGAGACCTTGGAGTTGTACCAGCTATAAAGGAGCCAATGGAAATTTTCTGTGACAACAATAGTGCGATTGCCTTAGCCAAGGAACCAAGAGATCATGGGAGATCCAAACACATTGACATAAAATATCACTTCATTAGACATCGAATAGAAGAAGGAATCCTCGTGGCAAAGAGGGTATCATCGGATGAGAACCCAGGAGATCCCCTTACGAAGGGACTGAATCGGGCTAAGCATCTCCAGCATGCTCGGAGCATAGGCCTGAAGGATGATATTAGTTTTAGTAGTTAGATAATCTCGAAATTTGTAAAATGTAATTGACATTTGATGATAAATAAAAGTTGTTATTTATGAGTAAAGTGTTGCTATCACTTGTCAATCGTTTACTATATTTCTTTTGCATGTTTTGACTTCCAGAATAATTATGTTTGGTATATCATATTATTCGAACCTCCACAGTCGGTCATTTGTCAGAAGTAGGTATGAATCAAGACTGTCATGATTGGTTGTAGAGGTCTAAGATGTTGGACATGAATACAACAATCATGAGTGCTCATAAGTTCTGAGCATTGGACTCAACCCACGCTCACTGGAATCACTTCATGGAATTTATCTTGAGTGATCGTGAGACGATAATATCATATAAGTCTTCAAACCTAGAGATATGATTTGTTACTGTGATAACCGTCATGTTTCAGTCAAGTCAAAGTCAACTAAAGTCAACAAGTCAAACCGGTCGACTCAATTAGCCCGTGGGTACTAGGGCTTACGTTGGGTAATTACTATACAACTCGCTATTCTAATGAGAGAACATAAATTGAAAAAGTTCGTACATCTAGATTTCCTTAACCTAAAACAGTGGTAAGTAACAAACCAAACCGATAAAACAATGTTGCATACTCATTAGGACTGTGTAAGATCCTTAAACATGGCTTAATGGGGCTTACGGACCTTGCGTTGCGGAGCCAAACACTCACAAATGTCACACACGAAACCCCTCTCAATCGTTTTCACTCTATCTCTCTTTGTATGAGGAATCTATCCAAGAATGTGAAATCTCTTCCAAATCTCTCTTTGTATGAGAAATCTCTCCAAGAATGTGAAATCTCTCCCAAATCTCTCTTTGTATGAGAAATCTCTCCAAGAATGTGAAATCTCTCCCAAATCTCTCTTTGTATGAGAAATCTCTCCAAGAATGTGAAATCTCTCCCAAATCTCTCAAAGAATGTGAAATCTCTCCTAAATATCTCTCCGTATGAGAAATCTCTCCAAGTATGTCAAATCTCTCCCAAAACCTCTTTTGGTTTTTTCGTAATCAATTGGGGCGTCCCGACACTTGACTTGGTGAAAAACCATGCGAAACGGGAAGATATCTTGGAAAAAAACCCCTTGGGACCGAAGCCTCCCCTTAGGGGCCAAGTCCCTTTTGAACCGAGGTATAGAGTAGAACCGAAGCCCCAGGAGAAGCCATCTGGAGCCACAGCCAAGGAGGCCGACCGCAGTCAGCGAGCCGCAGCAAGCCGACCGCAGCCAGCGAGCCGCAGCCACGCACCGCAGCAGAACTCCCCTCGGACCACAGCCTTCTTCCTTCGGATCCGCCTCCGCGACCAAGACCAAGCCACTTTGAATTTAGGCTGCTAATGACCGCAACCTCGCCCAGAACTTCGGATTTTTGCGTTTTTCACCCGGTTTTCGACTAGTTCTCCATTTTAAGCCCGTTTTTCATCCTTTTAACGCGGGATTTTCTCCAGAAATCATATTTTAACATATAACACCCTAAATATTCATAATAGAAACATATTTTGATGGACATATTTATTTAAGAATAAAATCTATTAAGTGAGATCATGAGGTGGAGTGTGGATCTTGCCATAATCTTTGACACAAACAACCACCCCATACCCATTCCTTTGACCAACCATTGTACTCCCCACCACTCCTAGTCAGGTCATGGTACCTTCTTACTCATTTCCCAGCAAACCCATGTTCAAAGAGCTAGGAAATCCTCTTTCACTCTTCATTTCTCTCATTTCTCTCTCATTTCCACCGAAGGAACAAACACCTTTTCTCTCAAACTTTCTCCCTAAAATTCGAGATTCAAGGCTGATAATCAAGTTTTCTTACACTCTTGGTAAGCATAATTCATCCTCCTTGTGCTAATTACACTTCCCTTTACTCATATCATAGAATGCTTATACACATTCCATCAATTTGGTGTTAGATCCTCGTAAATCTCTAGGCATCTTCAAGTGTTCTTGAGTTGAACACTTCTCACCTCCAACACTCATATACTGAAACCAATCAAGGTGATTTCATACCCCCACATTTTCATGTTTTCTCAAGTTTTTAGGGGGGGAATACAAGTTAAAACACCAAGAACATAACTAAACTTTTCTAACAGCTTTCATCAGAAACGTTGGACTCCATTCACGGACTGTTTTGAAAAACTTAAAAATTTTAGTTTTCAAAACTGTAATAGGTGCAAATATTTCAAGTTCTTTTCTTTAAAATGATTACTTTCACATCTCCATACGATTTTTCTACAATTTATGGTGATTTTTACAAAACTGCCTATCATCTCAAACATCAATCCAGACCAGTCTGTGATTAGGGACTTATTCACACAAGTTAGAGGTCATTAAAAATCATGAGAAAAATTATGGAGAAACTAGACTCATTTTCCAAACTCTCAGAATTTTTGGATTCTGATTTGGACCTTTGATGAGTTTTCTACAAATTTTCTAAGAACAGGGATAGAAAACGTTATCAACAGAAAAATACTATCAATTTCATTTCACCTTGTAACATGTTGAGCAAGGTGTATATCTTTAAGTGATTATATGTTATTGCAATATATGACAATATTGTCTAGGTGTGTAGACATACATCAGTTAACAAATGGGTTTTTTTTTCTAGACAAAGCATAGAAATAACAAATTGTTATAATCAAAGTACATCTATTACATACAAACATTTGAATAAACTATGTTAAGTATAGTTTATGTACATTACCACTTTTACCTTGTTTTGATAAACTATAATAGGTATAGTTTATAATACATGACATAACACACTCATACAAAAAAGGTACATTTATACAAAAAGGTTTTACATTCACGCACACCACACATAAACTTGTTAACTTAAATTGTGAGACATTCTCTTCCCGTACGTCCGAGTGCGGGATCCAAATTCCTGGTAGTTATAATCAGAGTCTCTTGTAGCGAGAACGTGATAGTTGTGTATAGATCTATATTGGGTTAGACACTCCACACCTGAGCTGCATGCAACAGCTAGACCGGCAGGTCTGTGGCGACTAGTGTCATTTCAGTTTCGCGACGCCTGAGAAACATCGTGGCAGGTTCATTCAGTCATGGGATGGTTATAGCAGCTCACATAGGATGTTAACAACACATAAAGTTTACGGGGATTTTCATAAATCAAAAGGGGTTTTATGTCCATTTAAAATCACTTTTTATATCAATAATTACATATATTATTGTATATTTTCAACCTTGGTATTTAAGACTACATACCATTCATTACGGGATTTTTCTCAATTCAGAAAGGGTTTTACGCCAATTTAAAACCACTTTTATATCTTTAAGTATGACAAATACTTGTTCATTCTCGGTCCCGACATTTAGGACCACATAACTTCTATAAGGAAAATATTGGATTTTTCTTGGTAACACACAACCCGTTACAAAGATCGGTTTCCAAACTCTTTATCTCAAAAACTTATGAACTCACCAACCTTTGTGTTGACACTTTTTCAAACAACTTCTATTCTCAGGAAATCAGTGAAACAGGAAAAACCAACAGCATTTTGAGGATGGGACGTTGAATCGTCAAAAGTTCATTTTGTCATCATAATGTAATTGATTTGAAACATGTAAACATATACATTGGTGTAACCATTTCAATTATATTTATGATGGTTGTATTTACTTTGAGCACTATTATACTCGTTGTTGTGATACTATACATGAAGTCCGCCGCCCCCGGACGTTTCTGCCATCCTTGGTTTGGGGGTGCAACAGTTACCAATGAGTTGGTTATGCATTGATTGTACGAAAACGCATTGGTAACTCGATGTTATAAAACGTACCTTTGTGTGTAATTCAACAAGTAGTAGAGCAAACATATGATTCGAAGTTTATTTGTTCCTTCTAGGATTAGAAGCGATATTTGGGCCCCTCGATGATTTTGTTTTGACCTTTGTACCGGGCCCGGTCAGAACTAAATTGATGTGTTAAGTTAAGTTCTATGTCAAACAAATCGGAAATCGGGAAAAAAATTGCTGGACAATAAGTAAGACCATGTTCCATGTATTTGTTCGGCTGATATCTAGAACAGAGGATTATATGATCACTTATCTAAAATGGCGCGTTCTAGTTTAACAGAGTTTAAAGAGCTACGATTGCTAATCAGTTCCTGAAGTCATACTTGCAACTATAGATATTAGACTTATCCAAGGGGAGACTGTTGGATATAGTGTCTAAGTCCATAACTATATTTGGTATGTACTTGACCCGACCCGGCATGGTCCATTTGGGTTGCACTGCACCCAAACAATTTATGGATAATCTTTTGAGAATAGTATAAGTTATGATTTATTAATATATTATAAGTTCTAATATATTAATATAAGATTATATTATTTAATTAGTATTGATCTATAATTAATCTAGGATTAATTTAGAGATCTAAAATATTACTAATTAAATATGGGCTCCTATATTTATATAGTGTAGGCTAATGCTCATTTGGAATGGGCTAGGCTTGCATGGAAAGTCCATGGATACTCCATAGAGCTTTAACCCATGGATCTCATGGAAATGAAGAGACATGGGTATTAGGGTTTACATGGATGTAACCCTAATCCACCACACCATATAAATGATGCTTTGGTTCTTGAAATCACACTAGTTGTGGTGAGTAAAGCAAGAGGGTCGATTTCAAGAAGAGTTACTATTCTCTCAAAGATCCAAGTTTGTAGTGATTTATGATTTCCATTTGAGGCATCCACACTATTGGTGCTAGGCTCTAAAACTCCAAGCAATCAACTACAACTACAAGGTAAGTAATTCTACTAGCTTTATTTGATTCAAGTTCCCCATGCCATGCTAGATAGGATAAGAGCCTTGGAAAATAATTATTTGCATGTATCTTAGTCAAACATAGATCCAAGGTTTATTAGGGTTGCATGTACACTTAGGAAGTGTTAGAATGCTCAAAACCCATCAAGACATTCCTCTCTTTTGGGCAGTCTCTCTTGAAATGCCCTGTTTCACCACATCCGTAGCAAGCCTGGCTCACTCCGGCATTAGTGGCTTTGGTGTTTTGTTGTGCCGGTATCCTACATAATCAGACAATATGCCCCTTCTTTCTGTAGTTGTTGCAGTACATTTCTCGGTAGACTCCAATGTGATGGAAGTTGCATTTATTACACTTTGGGAGAGTTCCAACATATGGTTTGGTGGATGTTGGAGTGTCAGGGACAGTAGTAGCATTGGCTGCAACCGTTGCTTCTCTGTGGGCTCTTGTGTTGATTGGCCCTTCCTCTTGTTCCAGAATTTCCTTTTACTGTCATTTCCTTTTGTTGGCTTGGGATTAGCTGTCATGAAGCCTTGGCGGATTCCATGATCCACAAGTGTTTGCGCCAGGCGCTTGGCACTGTCAAATGTAGATGGGTTGGCAACAATCATGTTTGCTTGAATCTGGGGTGATTGTCCCCAGATGTATTGTTCCACTTTCTTACTTTCCGTGGTGACCATCCTGGGACATAATACCGCCAGGTCACTAGATCTAGTATTGTAGGTTGTGATGTCAGAGTCCTTTATGGTAAGGTTCCAGAGCTCTTGCTCTAGCTTTTCTACCTCGCCTCTCGGGCAGTATTCTGCTAACATTAGAACTTTCAAGTCTTCCCAGCTCATAGCATTGGCCGCTAGGAGAGTCAACGATTTAACATAACTGTTCCACCAGGATAGTGTCACACCCCCAAACCAAAGATGGCGGAAACGTCCGGGGGTGGAGGACTTCATGTATAGTATCACAACAACGAGTATAATAGTGCTCAAAGTAATTACAACTATCATAAATATAATTGAAAAAGTTACACCAATGTATATGTTTACATGTTTCAAATCAATTACATTATGATGGCAAAATGAACTGTTTAACGATTCACGTCCCATCCTCAAAATGCTGTTGGTTTTTCCTGTTTCACTGATTTCTTGAGAATACAAGTTGTTTGAAAAAGTGTCAACACAAAGGTTGGTGAGTTCATAAGTTTTTGAGATAAAGAGTTTGGAAACCGTTCTTTGTAATGTGTTGTGTGTCACCAAGAAAAATCCAATATTTTCTTTTACAAAGTTATGTGGTCCTAAATCCCAGAACCAAGAATAAACAAGTATTTTCCATACTTAATGATATAACCGTGGTTTTAAATTGGCATAAAACCCTTTTCGTTTTGAGGGAAACATCCCGTAATGAATGACGTGTAGTCTTAAATACCAAGACCGAAAGTGTACAATAATTTCCGTACTTATTGAGATAGAAAGTGATTTTAAATCGACATAAAACCCCTTTTGATTTATGAAAATCCCCGTAAACTTTATGTGTTGTTAACTTCCTATGTGAGCCGCTATAACCATCCTATGACTGAATGAACCTGCCATGCCGTTTCTCAGGCATCGCGAAACTGAAATGACACTTGTAGCCACAGACCTGCCGGTCTAGCTGTTGCATGCAGCTCAGGTGTGGGGTGTCTAACCCAATATAGATCTATACACAACTATCACGTTCTCCCTACAAGAGACTCTGGTTATAACTACCAGGAATTTGGATCCCATACTCGGACGTACGGGGAGAGAATGTCTCACAATTTAAGTTAACAAGTTTACGTGTGGTGTGCGTGAGTGTAAAACCTTTTTCTGTGGGAATAAAACCTTCCAAAATGTGTTTGTTGTGTTAATGGAAACATAAACCACACCTATTATAGCTTATCAAAACAAGGGTATAAGTTGTAATGTACACAAACTATACTTAACATAGTTTATTCAAATGTTTGTATGTAATAGATGTACTTTGATTATAACAAATTGTTATTTCTATGCTTTGTCTATAAAACTACATTTGTTAACTGATCTACATACTAAGACAATAATGTCATATATTGCAATAACATATAATCACATAAAGATATACACCTTGCTCAACATGTTACAAGGTGAAATGAAATTTATAGTATTTTTATGTTGATAACATTTTCTATCCCTGTTCTTAGAAAATTTGTAGAAAAATCATCAAAGGTCCAACTCAGAATCCAAAAATTCTAAGAGTTTGAAAAATGAGTCTAGTTTCTCCATAATTTTTCTCATGATTTTTAATGACTTATAACTTGTGTGAAATGTCCATAATCACAGACTGGTCCGGATTGATGTTTGAAATGATAGACATTTTTGTAAATATCACCATAAATTGTAGAAAAATCGTATGGAGATGTGGAAGTAGTCATTTTAAAGCTAAGAACTTGTCCTATTTGCACCTAATATAGTTTTGAAAACTAAAATGTTTAAGTTGTCCAAAACAGTCTGTGAATGGAGTCCATCTTTTCTGATGAAGGCTGTTAGAAAAGTTTAGTTATGTTCTTCGTGTTTTAACTTGTATTCCCCCCCCCCCCCCCCTAAAACAAAAGAAAACATGAAAATACAGGGGTATGAACTCACCTTATGTGATTTCAGTAGATGAATGTTGGAGAAGAGAAGCGTTCAACTCAAGAGCACTTGAAGATGCCTTGAAGATTTTCGAGAATCTAACATCAAAGTGATGGAATTTGTGTAAGCAATCAATGATTTGAGTAGAATGAAGTGTAATAATCACAAGGAGGATGAATTATACTTACCAAGAGTATAATAAATCTTGATGATCAGCCTTGGAGTCTCGAAATAGAGAGAAAAAGTTTGAGAGAAAAGTGTTTGATCTTTTGGTGGAAAATGAGAGAATGAATGAAGTGTGAGGAGAGAGGATGGATGTTCCATCTCTAAGAACGTCGGAAATGGCTGATGATTGATGGAAAGGTACAAGGAAGTGACTAGGGATGGTGGGGAGGAGTGTGGGTTAGTCATGGAGTGGGTATGGTGGTTGCTTGTGTCATAATACAAAAAAATCAACACTCAACCTTTGTACTTCATGCACTCATTTCTTGGATAAGATTTGCACAAAAAACGTGGGAATTAATGAATTATGAGACTTTAATTGATAAAATAAAGGTTTGGGTGAAAATCCCGCATTAGAACGAAGCCAAAACGAAGTCGGAATCGAAAACCAGGAAGAAATGGGCTTCCCTGCGAGACCTCTCGGTCCTGGCCGACGTTCGGTCCCTTCTGATCATGGGCCGAAGGCGAAATGGAGCGAAAGGAGTAGGAGGCGAAATGGACCGAAGGTAGCTTCGGTTCCTTGTGCGAGGTTCGAGCCCGAGAGCACCCTTCAGGTTCGGTCCAAGAGGGTTCGGTCCCTAAGAGGACTTTCGGCCTTACGAGGGGTTTCGGCTCCTTAAGGCTGTTTTTTCGTGTAGGCTTCCGTTTTCGAGCGATTTTTGACTAAATTAAGGGTCAGGATGCCCCGAAAGATTTTAGAGAGATTTGGGAAAGATTCCACATTCTTGGAGAGATTTGGGAGAGATTTGACATTCTAAGAGAGATTTGGGAGAGATTTAACATACTTAGAGAGATTTCACATACGGAGAGAGATTTGGGAGAGATTCTACATTCTTGGAGAGATTTGGGAGAGATTTGACATACTTAGAGAGATTTGACATACAAAGAGAGATTTGGGAGAGATTTGACATACTTAGAGAGATTTCACATACGGAGACAGATTTGGGAGAGATTTCACATTCTTGGAGAGATTTCTCATACAAAGAGAGATTTGGGAGAGATTTCACATACAAAGAGAGATTTGGGAGAGATTTCACATACTTGGAGAGATTTGGGAGACATTTGACATACGTGGAGAGATTTGGGAGAGATTATAGATAAAGAGAGTTAGAGTGAAAACGATTGAGATAGGTTTCGTATGTGACATTTGAGAGTGTTTGGCTCTGCAACACAAGGCCCGTAAGCCCCGTTAAGCCATGTTTAAGGACCTTACACACTCCCGATGAGTATGCAACATTGTTTTATCGGTTTGGTTCGTTACTTACCACATTTTTAGATTAAGGGAATCTAGATGTACAAAATTTTCGATTGATGATTTCTCTTTAGCATAGCGAGTTGTATAGTAATTACCTAACATACGCCCTAGTACCCACAGGTTAATTGACTCGACCGGTTTGACTTGTTGACTTTAGTTGACTTTAACTTGATCGGAAATTGACGGTTGTCATAGAAAGAGCTCTATCATTGAAAGTGTATGCTGAAATTTTGACTTTACTTCCCCCTGGGCATACACAAATTTTAAACACTGACTCCATTTTCTCGAACCTCCGTGTTAAAACAATGACACCTCTGGTGCCATCGAAAGACTTTTGTTTACAATTAGTGAAGTCTTTGTAGGAGCATTCCCTTGAGTCCCCCTAGCTATTTCCCCGGGTTAGTGCTACTTGTACCACCTCCCGTCCCACTTGCACTATTCGTGCTGATTTGCGCCACGGCGGCTGCCACTACGGCTGTTACAGCAGCTTGAAAAATGGTAGCGTCTATTTGAGGTGGTGGTCGCGGTGGTGGAGTTGTTGGGGTGTTGTTTTTGTTCCTGTTTGACTTCTTTGATGTCATTTTTCTTCCATAAGGTTTAAAGATGTTATTGAATTAAAACATCTTAGTTACAGGCCTGTTATGTCAATTGTACATGAATAACAGTATAAAAGACACATAAAGAGTTTAATTGCATAGTTCCATAGTATCTTAAAATACTCTCATAGTATTTTAAACTTTACTTTTAGTTCTAGAGTTTCCTTGTATGGAGGGTTGGTAAGTTTTCGACTTGTGGTTCACCACAATCATTCCCAAACACATGTTGGTCGTATCTTGAATAAATATGGTTGATCAGGTTATATTTATCCCATATATGATTATATTCCAGGCTTAATTACAGCGTCCAACTTATCTAAATACTTTTATATGGTTCTTACTATGATATCGTTTCTGGTATGTATGCATGTATGTATACTATCATAAAAACATTATTATATTTTAAAAGTATACTTCTTTGTCAGAGTGTTTTAGCCTCATTGTGTTTATAGTTGTATATCTGATATAGTTTGATATACTTATTTCACTATAAACAATGCTTTGATACCAATCTGTCACACCCCCGAGCCGATGAGACGGCGGAAACGTTCGGGGGCGGGCTAGACATCATGTACAGTATCATAGCTATTGCATAATAGAGATCAAATCATTACAAACATTGTATTGATAAAATAATATTTACATTGTATTTGAATCATTGTTTTACTCCAAAAGCATACAACAAAATATATGACGTAGTAATACTAGGCTCCGTCTTCACCAAAACCTTTGCCAGTACATGTCTAATGATTTCCTGAGAATACAAGTGGTTTTGAAAAGAGTGTCAACATTAAAGTTGGTGAGTTCATAAGTGTTTATAAGAAAATTTGTTACTCTTCCTTTTGTAAAATGTTTGAGTGAGAAGCTAGAAAATCCAATATTTTCTTTATATATAGTGTAATTTTTGTTCCTTGAAAATGATAGAGTGTTCTTCCAGAAAATCCAATCTTTTCTATTAGAATGAATAGTAGTTTTAATGCCCTAAGACCAAAAATGTATGAATATCGTTGTACTTGGAAATTTGTATAGTGTAGTTTTATATCTTTATAAAACTGTTTAAATGTATGTCTTCCCAATATGTAAGATGTATCGTACTGTATATATAGTGTAGTGTAGTGCATCTGTGTAAAATCCTTTGAATGCATGTTTCTAGAAAACATAAACTATATTGTACTGGAAAATGGTGTGGTGTAGTTTTATCTAAATAAACCCGTTGAAGATATGTACGTAAACAAATGCGTTATTAATACCCCTTTTGGTGAGTTTTATAATCATGCTAGTGACTAGTGACTAGTGACCTGCACGATGTTCTTCAAGCGTCGGTGTGGTACGACATTTTTTACCCCAAACCTGCCGGTCTAACTGTAGCTAACAATTTATGTGCGGGATTGTCAGTCCTGTATAGATCTATATATAAGTATCACACTCTCTTATGGGACATTTGGTTATAATACAAGATTTTAGTGAGAACCCTTATAAGTACTGTGAAGATAGTGCCTCACAAAAAGCCATATTAACGGTTTACGTATAGTGTCGTGAAATCCCTTTTTCTTGTATCTCTATGCATTACATTTTCATAGTGTGAAAAATAAAATAATTATTCATTTAAATAATTATTTTCTGTACCCCTCACTGGGTAAAATAGTGTGTATGTTTCATAAACTATACCTATTATAGTTTATATAAATGTTTCGTTAAAATGTGACCATTTGTATACTATTATCAAATTGTCATGATAATAAATTGTAATGAAATAATCATATATTTTTGTTTATTTAATTATACCCTTTTTGCTTGACATGTTACAAAATGGTTAAAGTTTTGTTGAAATCAAATGTAAATATATATATTTTATTAAAATAAAAATTGTAACGATATGTATCCTTAGTTTATTAATAAGGATATTTCACATATTTTTAACATTTTTGCAAATATATGAATAAACATGCGTAAAACAATTTTTGTATTTTAACACAAGTTTTTATTGTGTTTTACTTGTATCCCCCCCCCCTAAAAACATGGAAAAATCGTGAAAACTGTAGGGATATGAACTCACCTCGGATGTGTGTTTTTTGTTGAATACGAAGTGATAATGAAAATCCTCGGGTTAGAACTCGTGTATATAGCCGTATCCTAATAATATTTATACACGGTATTGTAAACTATTGTACTATCGTGCGTGCCATGGTTATCCAAGTATTATTGTACTTTCGTGTCTGTCGTATCTATCCTAAGTACTTTTGTATTGTCGTGCTAAATCATAGTACTATTGTACTGTCGTGCCTGCCATGACTATCCAAAGTACTAATGTATTGTTGTGTTAGCCGAATGCATTATCATACTGTTGTGCCTAATTATATGGGAATTATAGTTTTCTGCCGATGAAGGTCCTTTAAGAAAGATCCCTCGAGGGCATCATATTAGGATTAGTAAGTTAGAATAATGGGCGTGGGGGATAATTGGGTTATTTAAATGTTGAAGAATTTATAATTACAGATTTTAAAATTGTAGGTTGAAAACTCTATGTGCTCACCAGGTTTCTCAACCTGACCCACTCGGTATATTTAAATTACAAGTTATTAAATAAAGATACTTGGATAATGAGGGATTCAAGAAGATATAGATCGTTAGTATATTGAGACATTGTAAGTCTCCATTTAGGCTTATGTTTCTATATTGATGATGACATCCCGAGTTTTATAAATAAAACACATTTCTTCGCAAATGTCTTGATAATATTATTATCATGTTTTTGGGAAAACTTTCACAAATAAATCTTTTTAAAAGAATACTCTGAAATAAGCATAAACAAATCGGTTGGTTATGGCCGTAAAAATAGGGATGTTACAGGATGACACTGATTATGATAAAGATGAAGATGATTCTGTTGAGGTAATTATTTTGAATATGTTAATCATATATGATTACACTAATTTATTATATTAATTCTAATTATATTTCTTTTTATTACATAGGCATATGAATCAAAATTATCTAAAATGCATAATAGTTTTGAGAGGATGAAGGAAAAGCTAAATTAAAAGCTCAATGATGCAATAACAAAGTTTCTTATAAAGGAAAGTTTTAGGCTTTTAAAAAATGTAATTGTTGAAGATAAAACTAAAGCACAAAGAATTTTGAATTTCCAAGTAATGAAATTGGACTTGAAGGTATCAATTTGACACTAGTTATGGGTGATAAAAGAAATGATAGGAAAAAGAATGAAGATAAAGTGGGAAATGGTGAACAAAACAATGATAATGATGGACCTGAATCTGAAGTAGATTATTTGTTTGATGGAAACAAGATGGAGAATGAAGGAACATAGTATGACAGAGAGACCAATAAAAAAGAAAATGATGAAAAGAAAGAGGAAGTTGGAACTGAAGCAAAAGAGAATGATGGATAGATCAATGAAAACGAGAATGATGAAGAGAAAAACAATTAGGAGACTGAAGAAGCAAATAATGATGGAGAGACTACTCAAAAAAATGAAACAAATCAAAATATGTTGGATAAAGTTGTTGGAAACATTGTGGATAATGTCCTTGACCTTGGATTTGTAAGTTTAAATAGTCAAGAAGATGAAATCTAGAATGACCCTCAAATGATAACTATTTTGTATAATATTGATATACATAAAATTTAACTTGTGTTTTTTATATAAAAATATATAAAATATTAATTCACAATTACAAATTTTTGTTATTAAATTTTGACTAGGCCAACAATGACTGAAAGTAAAACTAATACTTTGATCAATCAAGTTATTCAAGGTATGTATTTGTTATTCATATATGAATGAATATAAAAAATGTTACTATTAAATTATAAAATGTACTATTATTTTACAAATAAAAAATGTTATTATAGAGTCAATAGTTCATTAAATAATTATACTTTATATGTAATATGATATAGATATTATAGGGAAGGGAAAATCAGAAGGTTTACGTAAACAAGGAGGAGAAGTTTAGAAAGGAAAGGGAGATGATACAGGTAAATGGATGATATACTATTAACTGAATATATTACAATGCTTATATTGAATTTTTTTTAATAAGATTGTTCATTCATAAGTGAATAAGACAATATATGAATGAGTAAAAAAGATAGAATATTCATATATGATGTATATCTTTCAGGCAGAGGAAAGTTTGAACATGGAAATAAAAGATGAGGAGAAGCTGAGAAGACAAAAAGAAATGATTGATGTAGAGATAAAAAAAAAGGAGAATTTGAAACTACGGAGGAAAATAAAGATGAAGGTGGAGATAAATAAGGAGGAGAAGTTGAGAAAGGATATACAGATGATACATGTAAATGGATGATTCATTAAAAAGTGAATATAATTAGATTGATTATTCACAAGTGAATAAGACAGTATATGAATAAATAAAAAAGATAGTATTACTTGTTCATAAATAACGATGTGCATTACTTATTCATAACTAAATATATTATAATGCGTACATTGATTTTTTGAATAACAAACTTTTCATGTATTCATAAGTAAAAGGTAGAATTACTTGTTCATAAGTAATGCTATGCGTTACATATTCATAAGAGAATCTATTAAACTTATAATCATTTATGAATAATTAATGCAATATATTGAATATAGATAGAATATTCCTATATGATGTGTATCTTTCAGGCAAGGGAAAGTCTCAAGATGAAAATAAAAAAGGAGGAGAAACTGAAAAGATAAAAGGAAATGATGGAGGTAATAATTTGAAAAAACATTTGAAAATTCATATATGATTGGAATGATCAATGAACATATATAAATAAAATAAAAAATATTTTATAGTTACCATATAATTATTTATATGATTCAGTATTCATATATGATTTGAATTTTGAAGGTGATAAAAAAAGGTGTTGAAGTTGAGAACAAAAAAGCAGGAGATGGAGGTAAATAGACGATTCACTAATTAATTATAATCAATATACTACACTAAAATTCATATTTTTCATAGTATATTAATATATTATGTAATTTTCTGGTAGGTAAAAAAATAAAAAATGAAGATAATACTCATCCAAGCTTTAGTCTAGGTATCAGTCAAGATTTAGATAAAAATTCAAGTAAAAAATCTAAGGAATCTTCACAAAAAAAATTTACAAGGAAATAAATCAAGGAAGACCATCATAGGGTTGTGATCAAATTATCAAACAAAAATGTTCTTAAACCAAATCCAATCTCTGTACCAATTCCAACCAAAGGAGGACGATCAAAGCTTGATCTGGATGAATCAAGACCGAAGAAGCTTGGTGATCCTTTCAAATCACCTTAAAAATGCAGGATAATAGACATAAAACCTAATCTGACACATCAAGAGAGTATTATCTGTGAGTGGTCATTCAACTTGCAAGGGAATACATAGTAAGTAATTTTATTTTGTAGACATATTCATATATGATTATTATATAAATAATAATATATGACATTTTGATTATATATTTGTAGAGATGTGGTTGTCTAGAAAAAATATGTTCATGTAATAATAAGAAAATTTGTGGAAAGTATATATGGAAACATGGAGATTTTTGCAGAAGTTTTTGACACTTGGGCTGATTTACTTAATCACTAAGAACTGGGAAGAGATGTCAGAAATTCACCATATATAGTTTTCTTGAAAGTTGAAGTTTCTATAAGTGTGTGTTCTAACATTAATTTCTTCTTTATTCATAAATGAATATACCAATATGATATATTTATTTATGAATATTAGATTTATTTAGTATCATTTAAGATAATTATGTATATGTAACTAGAATTCATATATGGTTATAACAAAATGAGGTATTCATTTCTGAATATAAAAATAAAAAATAAATATATTTAGTATTGACTTATGATTAATATACCAATATGATGTATTTTCTTATTATTTACAACTTAGGAATCCTTTAAAATTATTTTGGTTATAGAATGTTTATATATCTTCAACATTTTTTGATGAAAGAAAGTATGAAAATTTCAAGGAGAACTTTCATGAGAGCACTGATGGGTACAAAAAATCTTGAACATAAAAGATATTGACATGGTATGTTAATTTTACTTGTTTTTTTATATATATTTATCAAAAAATACTTACCATTATGTACATAAAAAAACAGTTATTATTTCTAGTTGTTAGAAGTGCTCACATTTTTGTGATTGTCTTCAACTTAAAGAAACCATCAATTGAAATTCTGGACAATAGTGCAGTTGAGGGGGATTATGAAGGGAAATATGGAGTACTGTTGAAGCGTTTGGTAAGTACCCAATTCAAAACAATGTATCAGAACCATTTTATTACATATCTAATTTTTATTTCATTTAATGATAAGAAAAAATTTGTTTGTGAGATACTTTAAAGAAATAAACCATCCAAGAGCCAATGCCATCTCAAAAGAAACTGTCATAACACAAAATCTTGAAATGCCATGGAGAATAGTTAAAAATAAAGTTGATTGTGGGGTCTTTACAATGAGACATATGGAGACCTATATGGGACAACTAATCTCAAAGTAGAAACCAGGTCTTCATAAAGAAAGTAAAATTCAACAAACTACTTTAGAGAAGCTCAGGAAAAGGTATGTGCACCAAATGTTAACTTCTAAAATTAACATGTTGAAGGCTATGCTGTTGGATCTTGCCAAAAATATCAAAATGTGGAATTCACAGTGCGTACTGCTCATGCATACTAGGTTATGCAAACAATTTAAAAAATCTTAAAAGAATATTGATGATTGTTTATGAGGATGTATAATAGTATGGGAGAACAATATGTGATGAAGTTGAATGCTTTTGGAGAGCATGTAAGATGGTTTTGTGAAACAAGTTTGTGAACAAGTTTTAAATGGTTTTTAAGTGTTTTTGAACATCATGTAAATAGTGTATGAAATGCTTTTGAACAGGTTTAATTATTTTCTATTGAATGATTATGTAATAGAAAAAGTTTGCTTATTTTTGTTAGTTTTTTATAATCAAATATTTTCAAAGTTTATCATAATGTTTTATAAACAAGTGTGATTGCTTCTAATAACTTTCAATTTTATTTATGTTTATTTATAAATGAATACCAATATGATATATTCATTTACGTTTAATATGTAAATAATAATGTCTTCAATCATAAATAAATACAAATATGATATATTCATTAATGATTAACTTATGAATAATATGTAAATTTAACAAAGTTTACATATGAATATAACTTATTTATTAGTAAATTAATAATCAAATATCATGTATACATCATATTTATATTCATTTATAATGTATTTATTTCTGATAGTTTTCAAATTTATTTATGTTTATTTATAAATGAATACCAATACGATATATTCGTTTACGTTTAATATGTAAATAATAATGTCTTCAATCATAAATGAATACAAATATGATGTGTTTATTTATAATTAAGTTCATAAAAAAAATATGATATATCATTTATAATTAACATGTACTTCACATATGAATTTTCCATATCAATATAAATGTCTTAAGTAACAGCTTCTGATATATCCATAATGACACAAGAATATTGTATTATTCATACATGAATATTATAGTTTATGATTATTATCTGCATATATTCATAAATGAATAGAATGAAATAACATAAAAAAAACAATAAACAAAAAACCTAGATGTCCTTTGTTGATTGAGCAACTTTAATTCTTACCGAACATGTACTTAAATTGTTAAGAACCTATTCTTCACATACAGAGCACATTCTGTTGGGTTCGAATGTATATAGTGAGGAGTCAAAAGTAGTTTATGTCTGTAATGTGTTGAAAGTAGTCTAGTTTCGACATTCTATCTATTTACAAGGCATCTTAGTTCAACACTTTAATGCTTAGTCCTTGTTACTTCTTTGTGAGTATGTTATACTCTACAAATAGGGTAAGTACATAGAGTAGAGGATAACTGAACACAATATCTTTTACATGTGTAATCATACTCTCTTGTACTCTTCTGACGTTATAGAGCCAAACAGATCTTATTTTGATCATTTGTCCATTTACATCTTTTATTCATTCATCAGTGTTCTTAATCAATCTCTAACAAACATCAATTGGTATCAGAGTAGAGTCTCTCAATCGATTGAAGTTTCTCATAATCTTTAAATTTTTTAATTGCTCTTTCTGATTAAAATCTTCCACAAATTGAATTAGGAAACTGGTGTCAATTGATTGTATTGAATAGATTTTGCACTCTGTGTGTTAGATCGATTGATTTCTGATCAATCTATAATTGATTTATTTAGATTTTTGTTTGAATGAAAATTTCTCTGTCTTAAAAATTGTACAACAATCACAAATTTTAATATGAACAAGATGTCTAATTTCTCGGATCATCAACAAAGATTCCGATGTTGATTTCGGAATACTATGAGCAATGGGCTGACAGGATGGAGGATTATTTGAATAGGATTGATCAAGATCTGATGAGATCCATCAAAAGTGGAGAATTTTGTCAAGAGATGCTAATCAATGTTGGTGCGTTAGCAACTTCTGAGGACATGATCACAAAAGGATCTAGGATGAAAGAAAACGATAAGAAATGTATGCATGAACTACGTGTTGCTCTTCCGCTTGTAGTTTACAATTATGTTCAAGGATGTAAAACTGCAAAGCAAGTTTGGGATACATTGAAGGAGAAATATCAAGGAAATGAGAAGACGAAGAAGAGTTCAGCTAAACAATGCTTGTTAGAATTGGGAGAATTCAAGTAGAAGGAAACAAAATCAATTGAATCATACTATGATTGATTGAATGAATTGATCTTCAAGTGTTCTTGATATGGAGTGACACATTCGACACTAGAGTTTAATCTTACATTTCTTATGGGTTTAAGAAAGGAATAGAGAAATATCAGTTTGATGATCGAGACACAAAAAAGCTTTGATGGTTACTCTCTTGAAAATCTATACAATGATGTTGCTGAAGAAAGTAAATTGAGTATGGGAGGATCTTTAACATTGGTGTCGAAAGTGGATGCTAAGGAATATAAATTCGAAGAAGAAGCTAAGAATAGCAAAGACGGAATTTTATACAAATCTGATGATGAAGCAGTTGTATACTACTCAAACAACAAGGTCAAGAAATTCTTTAAAAAGCCATTTAATGGGAGGTTCAAGAATAATTCTAATGGAAAGGGTGTATGTTCTACTATGAAATCAGTTGTAAAGGTAGAGAAGAAAGAGGTGGAGAGTTCGAATGAGAAGAAGAAAGAATTCAAGTTGAAGGGACATTCTGGATATAATTGTAACTAATGTAATGGTTACTATCACTTGGCAAAGGATTATATTATGAGGAAGAAAGAAGAGAAAAAAGGAGAGAGTTAAGGACAAGGCTTACTATGCTAAGAAGCTTGAGGATATTTGATCTCAAACAAAGGGTATTTCTCTGATTGCAAGAGGAGATGACGAAGAAGAGGGCACTTACCAAATGTGGTCATTTGGATCTGATGATGAGGAAATGTGCCATCCCACACATGGTGCATTGTATGCGAAAATGAAGGAGATTGACGACGAAAGTGACGATGATGAAGAAGAAAGGATTGAAGGTTGCTTTGTGTTGAAGGATGACACCAAGTCACAATGACTGCAAATGTATGTGATCTTCTAATCTCATTTAAAATTTCTTCATCTTATTTTAATGATGTTTTATCTGAGTTTGATAATGCATGCTCTTATTTTAATGACATGTTAATCTCCATGAGTAGTGAAACATGAAAGTCCAAACCCCTCTATTATGAAGCTAAGAATAAAAGAGAAGAAAAGAAGGGTTACTAATCTTTTGGTAGATTGAGATTCTATTTGAATGGAAATTATAATACTTGTATAACAACAAAACATATATTGTAATACTGCTGGAAGGTTGTATGAAAAATTAACTGAACTTCATCATTCTGTTGAGATTTATGGTGAACAACATCGAAAGCTACTTCCTTTTCTTGTTTTTAAAAGAGAACAGATAGATGAAACCACATATGACTATGAAAGCAAGATAGCATAATATGATAAAATTTCAAATGATTCTTATGCATATGGTATTGTATACCTTAACAAATGTATGAATGTTGATGATTTTGTGTATATTGTAAATGAGACCTTAACCAAAAATGAACAAGTCAAGATTTTGAACATGACTGAGAAGTTTACACTTGATTCTCAACAAAATTTTGCTGATATCAAAGATAATTCTGACAATTTCAATGAAATCGAGGAAGAGGAATGTGTTGATTGCTCACGATTTTTTATCATTAATGTCAATTCTATGGCCAGAGGCAAAGAATATAACGATTCAATGTCAAAAGTAAACAATGATCAACCTTCGACATCCAAAACCTATGATTCTCATGATTATGTTCTGGTTGAGGATTATGTGAGTGATGATAGTCTTTGAAAATTCAAAGGAGCATCTAAAAGTGTTGAAAGATAAAGGAAAACATTACTTGAATCAAATTCAATGGTTTATCATAGTTTCAAGGATTTAGAAGATGCTGTGTTTCCAAATCAAGTCTTTGTTACGAAAGGAAATGTTGATAATGTGACTTTTGAATTGAACAAGTTGGTAAATGAAGATAATGAGAGTGTGACGAAAGAAGGATTTTATTTAAATCAAAACACCGTCGAAAGTGGTTTGAACAACAACTCGAAAAAATTTCAAAAAAATAACTAAAGAAAATGCGTTTAGGCTGTGAAATAGAAAAATCTGCACCTGATAATAAAGACAAAGAAAAATGTGTTGATTCTTTATCTAACGATACAAAACATCAAAAGGGGAAAACACAAACTTTTAAAAAGGAGTTGAAAAACTGGCTTCTAATGAAGGATTTCGAAATCAAAAGCACAAAATAAAGTCTATTGGAAAAATGAAAAAGTTTTTCACAAACAAAAGGTTTTTAAACAAAAAATCTTTTGAAACAGCCAAGATGTTTTCACAAAATATAAAGAATTTTCAAAATCAATTTCAAAACCAAATGATTTTCAAAGGAGTCGAAACTATGTTCAAAATAACTTTCGACAAAATTGAGAAAGGAATTTTGCTAAAAATCATGAACAAATGAGTTTTGGTCAAAGTCATGGACAAAGAAGTTTTGATCACAATCGAAAAGTTTTCAACAAAATGGTATTAGTTATCAAAATCGTTTTACAAATCATTCACAAATATCATTTTCCAAAAAACATTTTAAAAATTGGAAGTAAAAGGAAAGAAGAGTGAACCTTTTAAATCTAAAAAACCACATTTTCCAAATCCCTATTTGAAACAAAAGATGAAACCGTCATTCACAAAAGGTAGAAGTGATGTTAAGAACTTCAATCATTGGCTTGAAGGAAAAGGAAAAGAATATCAATCATGAAAGTATTCCCAAAAGCAAATACAAAATTCTTACGAGATGTACTTGAATGATTCGATGAATGGAAGTATCTCATCTGAAGAGTCTACAGAATCAGTGGGAAAGTGGAAATAAATTCCAAAGAAAATGAAATTGAATTAATTTTCATGCCTAAAGAAAATGAAATTGAATTAATTAACAGTTTCAAATCGAAAGTTCATAATTGGGTCGTTGGTTCTTTATTGCACAATGTGTTCCAAACTAAAGTCTAAGGACCCAAAAGGTATTGAGGACCTATATTCTTCTAACTGATTACAGGTACTATGTGACAAGCAATATGACAAAATTTGGTATAACAATACTATATGCTCTCATCACATGACTGGGAGGGAGGAAAATTTGAGATATATTTGAATATTATAAAATAATGGAGTTTTCAAGTTTGGAAACAACAATAAATGTAAAAGTCAAAGGTTATGGAAAAGTGAAGAATGCGAAATTCACTGTGAATCGAAATGTTGAGGGTTTAAAGCGCAATCTGATTAGTGTTTCACAACTAGCTTTTGGAATAGGTAATCAAGTTCTTTTTGATGAGGAAGGAAGTATTATCTCCAACAAGGAGACAAAGGAGATTCTGTTGAAGTCGAAGCAAAAGGGAAAAATGTTCACTCTGGACATGAAACCAAATGTAGGCATTCCTTCATTCTGTTTGCTATCGAAAGCATCTTTGGAGATAAGATGTTTATGGCATAGAAGACTTTCTCATCTCAACTTCAAAAATCTAAACAAACTTGTTCTTATGATCTTGTTTGTGGTTTACCTGTTTTGAAATTTGACAATGATTCGTTGTGTGCTGCATGTGAAAAGGGAAAACAACATCGTAAGGGTCATCCAATCATAATTGATTCAAAAATAATTGAACCTTTGGAACTTCATCACATTGACTTATGTGTAACTTTGACTGTTGAGACTCTGAATACAAAGAAGTATATACTACTTATTGTTAATTATTTTTCAAGGGTTACTTGGGTTTTGTTTCTTTGATAGAAGTCTGAAACTGCTCAAGTGATGATTGATTTCATCAAGAACATAGAATTGAGCTTAAAAAGAAATGTTTGAAATATAAAGAGTGATAATGGAACGAAGTTCGAAAATTGAATTCTAGATTCCTTTAGGACTGAACTGGACATATCTTATAATTTTTCGTCCCCATACACACCACAACAAAATTGTGTTGTCGAAAGGAGGTGTAACACCGTAAATTTACAAACCAAAATTTTCATTTTTAATTTCATAAAACACATGTGCTTTTAATTAAACATCATTTAATAGTCAACAAGTTTTCAAAACATTATCAAAATCCTGGATCCTCATTCATGACTCTTTTCCCTTGCATGTACAATCGAGCCGTCGCCTTCCCGCGATCCTGATAAGAACCTGAAACACATAACACATAACACGGTAAGCACGAAGCTTAGTTATTTCCCCAAAATACCATGTACATACAACTTGCCACTCGAGGCAATAACTCTACGAGACCTTCCGGTCAATGTGTCTCTGGGGCCTTCTGGTCCCAAAATCTGAGTAGACCTTTCGGTCCTACTCTGTCGACCTTCCAGTCCATACTATCTTGACCTTCCGGTCCATATACTGCCAACCTTCCAGTCCACGCACTGCCGACCTTCCGGTCCATACACTGCTGACCTTCCGGTCCATATCATATTGACATTCCGGTCCATACCATGCTACTTATAACATACATAACATATACATATCACATAGAAACATATGTCACATACTTTTCATAGCACATAAGACCTTCCGGTCACACATAATTACCACTCTAGGTAAGGGATAGTGAGAAGACTCACCTCGGATGATGAAAAACCCCTATAAACTCTACTGCTACGCACCGGCCACTAACTCTGAGCCAAACCCACAATTATCTCAATTAGAACTAAGTCCAAACTCTCACCCATTGGGTCTAGAGGTTGATCAATAACCAACTCATCAATGTCCTTAACCCATTGGGCCCACCAAGGCCCAATAATAAATGGGTCCTCTCAAGGCCCAATTCTCAAAATAAATGACAGGCCCACATTAGATATACTCCTCAATCCCACTAAAGGCCCACTTTGCTAAACTGGGCCCACTCCCTCCAATGGGCCTCACCCCAAGCCCAAACATATCCTTGGCCCATAACTTTTGACTATTGATAGCCCAACAACCCAAGGCATGGCCCAAAATACAAGGTCCAAAACAGCTAAGTTACGCGGGGCATAAACTGATGTACACTAAGCGTACCGACTCGACGGCGAGTACGTTGGGCGTACCTGCACGTACGCTCAGCGTAACCTTCCTGTTAAGCCCTTTTCCATTAAGTGCTTATTACTTCATTCCAGAGGCTACAAATTCAGATCCAGGTGTGTATCATCCTCTTAATCCTTAAAGTCATAATCTTGGTGACTTGCAATCCACCTAATAAGCCCAAACTCAAAAGGCAACATCATACTTCCATAACAAGGGCTAAACATCATGCATGAACACAAATGGGGCATTAAGATGGCAACTTTACTGCATAAGGGATCCTTTTTAACTTTGAGGGTGGCAACACTAAGCTCAAAAACGAGATTCCAACATAAAGGTCCAAACTTGGGACCAAAACAACTCCAAAACACCACTACACAAGATCTATGCATTATTGAGCAAAGTTATCAACTTTATACCTTAGAAGAGCTCCAAATGATGATGTTATTCCAGATCCATGAGCTCCAAAATACCTAGTTCTCCCCGGCCAACTTCCTCTTTTGCAATTCCCAAGCTTACACCACCAAATGACCCTCTTGAAGACCAAATCTCCCCAAGGAAGAAGATATGAGGCATCCAAGGGCTTCTCTAAGGTTGGGGAACAAATATGGAGGCGAGGTTCGGACTATAATGTTCTATATATAGTGACATAACCTAAATTTAGGGTTTCTGGACTCTGGACGTACGCTGGGCGTACGCCAAGGAGCACCTGCGACCATTTTCTTTATAGTTGGGCGTAACCCAGCCTTACACTGGGAGTACCCATGCACTTCCAAATCACATGCATGGCCTTCCATGCCAACTTTTCTCCTTAAGGGTCCATTTATGTCAAAAACCTCCATGTGTCATATCTTCCTCACCTGATGTCCGTTTTCGGTGAACTTTATATTCACGAAAAGGTAGTGAGAAGCTCTACACTTCTATCAACTTTATATATCCTGAAGCCCACTCGAGCTCAGGTCCAAAATTTATGAAAAGCCCAAACCAACATCTGCCGATACCCTTGGGACCTAAAGCACAACCCCGACCCTTTTCTCACACAATACACCTTATCCATATTCAGATTACGGCCCACAAGCCTTAAATCACAAAATAGTCTGGAACAGGATGTTATAGGAGGAGTCGTTTTGTGTGTGAAGTGGCGAGAACGATGATCACTTATGCGAATCTACCACTACACTTTTACATAGAAGCGGTTTCAACTGCTTGCTTTACGCAAAACTGTTCTTTCATTCATGTTCATTTTAACATAATACCTTATGAAATTATAAACCAAATGAAACCTAATGTCAAAATTTTCCATGTTATTGGATGCAGATGTTTCATCATGAATCTTAAGGATAATCTTTCCAAATTTCAGTCGAAAGCTGATGAGGGAATTTTCTTGGGATATTCTCAAAATTCTATAGCCTATAGGGCATTGAACAAGTGAACAAGGAAGCTAGAAGAAACTTTCAGTCTCACATTCGATGATCATTGTGTCAAAAGAGTTGAACAATCATTCATTTAAAAACTAATTATTGTTGAACCAAATGTTGAATCTGAACAAATGTATACTTTTTATATTGATCTTGATTTAATTTTTGGTATTCCTTATAGGACAATTGATACAGAGATCAATGTTTATGATAATCAAGTTCCTGAGGCATCAAAACACTTTGATGATTCGACTATCACAAATCAAGAAAATGAAGCACATTCTTTATCGACTTCAAGAGTAAATGTGGAAGGAATGTATGTTTCGATTGATGATCCAGTGGAAGGGAAGTACTTGATTTCAACACCTCACAATGAAAGACATGATTCTCATGTTGATGGGGATCCAATACTGATGTTGAGGGGGAGTATTTGCCTAACCATGTTGATGTCGAGGGGGAGCATCACAATACAAATCCATTGGTCGAGGGGGAGCCAAGTGGATCGAATCATGATAATGATAATGATCAAAATAATGATTTTCATAATGCAACTAATAATATCTCTATTGCATAAGAAGTTTCGGATGCTGAAGACATCTTTGAAGATGCACTTTTAGACTTCAATCCTGCATATCCACCGATGGACAAATGGACAAGAGATCATACAAAAGAAAAAATTCTTGGTGATCCAAACTTTTATGTTTTGACACGAGCCAATATTCCAGCCAAAAATGAAGTGTTTACTGTTCATCAAGAATTATGTATGTTTAATGTCTTCATTTCGAAATTAGAACCAAAAACAGTAAAGACTACATAAGAACATCCTGATTGGATTGTTGGAATGCAATCTGAACTTGCTGAATTTGAATGAAACAAGGTTTGGAGATTAGTTCCTAAACATGAAGATGTTTCAATAATTGGTTTGAAATGGATTTTTAATAATAAAACAGACAAAGAAGGAAATATTGTTTGAAACAAAGCGAGACTAGTCGTAAAAGGTTATTCTCAACAAGAAGGTATTGATTATGAGAAAACCTTTGCCCATGTCGCAAGACTCGAGGTGGTACGGAATTTTCTTGCCTATGTAGCTCACAAGGTTTTTGATGTCTACAAGATGGACGTCAAATGTGCATTCCCCAATGGTGTTCTAGAAGAAACGATGTATGTAGAACAACCACCAGGTTTCATTAATGATAAGTACCCTGATCACTGTTATATTTTAGACAAGGCAGTATATGGGTTGAAACAAGCACCTCGTTCCTGGTATTCAACTCTAACAAATTTTTTGAAAATCGCTAAATTTTAACACGGATCCATTGATTCTATTTTGAAATAAAGTAGGGGATCATCTGATGCTCATTCAAATTTATGTCGATAACATTATCTTTGGATCGAATGATCCTTCATTGTCTAAGGAATTTGAGGAATTATAGAAAAGCAAATTCAAAATTAAGATGATGGAATGATGCAAGGTTAAAAGGAGTCACCTTGTGTGATCTAAGAAGCTTGTGTTTTATGGACTGAACATCTTTAAGCCCATGAAGTCCAAGAAGGCCCACATAGATGGATTATGTCTCTTTTATGGACAAACTGGATACTGGAAGAGAAAATGCTTCTCTTACATGAAAATAAAAGTTCGGAAGAGACTAGTACTTCAGGTATATACTAGATAGAACTTATACTTTTCATATAACACTCAAGTACTTGGTACTTAAATGTTAAGCTAATATTTGTAACTTGTTTGCAGATATTTATAGAAGAGTAACCAGCTGAGTGCAAGCAAGTTGGAACTACACTCTCAGAGTTTAGTTCATTATTTATGCTTAGAACATAAATTACTTGTAATATAAAATAATGTTTGTTTTGGAACAATGTATGTTTTAAATTTAGCATGTCTAAATATTTCTGTCTCAATTGTTTTATTTGAATGTTTGATTATTTACATGATCATTTCACAAGTAGCCATGATTAGATCAAAAAGGATATTATTTACTATAACTTCATATTCTTAATATGAGATGCAAAAGTAGATTTTAAGATAGACCGATTTTCTTAATAGACATATACCAGAAGATGTCTATATAGCTTAGCTTGGAGGTTACTAATCCATGTTATCCTCACCAAATGTGTAAGGCTTAATATCCACTTGTGGATATAAAACAAACATCTCAAGGGTTTACCAGTCGTTTTATATAAAGATACAAGGTATGCTTTTATATTAGATTGAAAAGGGCATATGTGTTTACTAAGAATTAGTGGGAGGATAGTGATATTCTTAATCTTGTATGAATGAAACATATTTAATCATTTGAAATAATATTACGACTATGCAAGGCCGTTTTCACCTTGACTCGAAAAGTATTTCTAAAATGAAAGACTTAGGTAGACAAGATACATTCTTCAATTTTAAAATCTATAGAGATAGATAAATATGAATGTTAAAAGTTTTAAGTTCTTTTGCATGAATTAACAATATATTGAATGAGCTCAAGATACATGATTCCTTTGGAGGATTCCTGACATTGTCACATGACACCTTTTAGAGTCTATCTCAAAAGGACCTAGCACATAGGTTTGAGCTAGATGAAATGCTTTATATTCTATTTGCTCGACAAATGAATCCATCATTTATGCCATATCAAGGACATCTTTGAATCTCTTGACAAATGACTTAGCAGTCTTCATTCCATCAAACTACTTCTTCACCCGATTCTCCAAGAAGCGTGTCAAATCAGTTGCGCGAGGATTATTTTGATGGATTGTGAAAAGGAGCATCGGCAAGTTCTCCAAGATCGACTATGGTCCATGAGCAGAAGTGATTTTGGTGGTTGTAGTACTCCACCTTTCCACTCTTCCTCTTAACCACCCAAACATTAAGTTTATCGTGAAATCCCTACATCAAGATTCCAGACTGGTCTCCGTATTTTACCCTGAATCGCTTTTGCTCGAGCTTAGTTACGGTCAGTTGAGGTTGATCTGCACGAACATTTTTGGTTGGAGTTTTTCATGAAGAGCAAACCTCCCTTTCGTTGAGCGGTAACTTGTCTTGGACCTTGCTTCAGATTTATTCTTGGATGAGCTTGAGCAAGTTCACTCTCAAATCGATCAACGATATGGGTTGTTCTGACAGGTTGATCAATAGGAGGATCTTGAGAAGCTTGGGAAGGAGCACAATTAGAAGGTTCTATTGTATTTGGTTCAACGACCGATGTCTTGAATTTGTCACTAAATTCACTAATTAGCTTGTTTTCCAGTTCGAAGTACCCAACATATAATGCACCCAGATTTACCTGCAAGTCGGAGATCTGTTTTGATTTTAGAGTATTTTCCTCCTCAAGCTTGGAAAATCTGACGTCAAGATTTACTATCAAAACATCCTTCTCGATAAGCTTTTAATTTAGAATTCCGATCTCCTCCTTGAGCTCAAAAATTGTTGCATCTTCTTTGTCTGAGCTCCCTGAACCTATAGATATACCTTTGCCCCTTGGTGTAGGATCAACATCCTCACGAGCCAAAAACATTGCCAGCCGCTCGGAGGCTACATTGTGTGAGGGTGGAGGAGTTGAAGCGCCATCAGGAGATGAAGAACTCCTGCCGGTTTCAAATGAAGATCGAACATCAACTTGGTCCTTTTTTCAAAACATGGGATTGTTGGGTCGGTGTTGCAGTTGCAAAAGATTGTTGGGTTGTCGAAGCTTGTTCCCTAATCAACACTCTCGACCTTGGATCAACTTTTCTGCTTTTGAGTTGAGGCTGGGAGGCTTGTGTCATACTAAGATCACCCTCGTATGGCAAAGTGGATGGAGTAGCAACTGTAAGGGGAGGAATCCTTATATTTGAATCCAGATTAGCTAAAGTGTCGGCCATCTGATCAGTTGTTGGAGTCGGAACTTTGAGAACATTTCCAACTCCCTCAGTCTCCATTGTAGGTTGTATAACATCACGGATGTCATAAAAAACGCATTGAGTTCCTCATTACTTGGCCTGAAATCATCACCCTGCTCGAAGTCGAAGAATAAGTTATCATTATCAAAGTCAAGTACATTATCCCCTAGGTTCATCACATCTTCACTATCATCATCATCATTTGCATCATCATCATAATTTACCTCCACATTAGTCATCGGTACATAGATGACGACCATAGACCTTTCTAGACAGTCGAGTGGAACGCTAGCCGCCTCGCAACCTGTAGGTGTTGGTGAACTATATGTTCGCTGGTGTACTCCATCCCCCTCATGGTTGCTTTACGGACATATATGGCCGAGAAATCCCCTTAGCAGTAAAGTCCATCCCGATGATGATCCTTAGTTGAGGTCCTTGTGATAGGTGTTTAGGGACGTAAGGTGAGGATAACGGAAATGGGTAATCAGGGTTATTATTGGTTGATGAAATTAATAAATTTATTATTTGTGATTTGAAAACCCTATATGCTCACCAGACTCCCAAGTCTGACCCTCTCAGCTTTCTATATTATAGGTAGTGGACCCAGAGCATATTTGAATGATGACAAGAGATTTTTAGATTATAGGCCAGTATATGTAAGTAACTATTGTAATGCCTATAATGTATTGTTTATACTTTTGGTCTGTATCGATGTGGACATCCCGAGTTTTGTAATGAAATGAACAATACATCTTTTTTAAGAAATGCTTTGATAAATTTTTATCCTATTTTGTTTTGGGACAAACTCCCGATATTTTTATTGGAGATATTACTCTGATTTTATTTTAAAAGCATAAACTAAATCGGTCTTTTCTGGCCAAGAAATTGGGGATGCACACACACACACACACATATATATATATATATATATATATATATATATATATATATATATATATATACTAATAAAAGAATAATTTTATTTTATTTTTGTCATGTGACATAAGTCCTAGTTAATATATATTTTATTTTCCTTTTGTAATATGTTATCATATTAATCCTTTTAATTAATACATGCTACTTGTTAACTTATTCATTCTCCATTTTAAATTTTTTACTCTAATTATATTAAATTAATAACATTAGAATAAAAACTAAAATAAAATCAATACAAATTATAAGATGCTATAATTTTACGTATTTATTTAAATTAATGATTATAATTTTATATAACTAAAAAAATATATTTTAATTAATAATTTATTTAAAATAATTGATTAATAATTTTGAAATAACTTATGATTACGGTAATTGAATGCACCTCACTCACAATCATACGTGTTGATTGATCCCTACGCCACTCCATCCCATATCTGCCCCACTTGGTGGGACCAAGTTTATCTCTCGTGATCCAGCTAAGGCCGACAATTCAAAATGAAATTCATTCAAATCAAGATAACCCAAATCCTAAACATTGTTGCTCCCAATGCGTCTCTCTGACCCTTTCAAAATCTTGTGAAACCCTAAGACCATTAGGTGTGTGCAACTAGATGTAACACCAATTTGGTGCAACATCAAATGCTACATCATCAATGGTATTATAACACCAAGTGGGGAAATGGTCACCATGTTGTATCTTGTTATAACACCAATTTTTTTTTTCCATTTTATATTTTTTTTTGATTTTTTTTTTAATTTAGACAAATATTTTTTAAATATAACATAATAAAATAAAACATAATGTTTAAAAATTATAAATAACATATAATAATTTTTAAAGATTAAAATTAACATAGAAATTAAATTACACATAACATCCAAATTCAAAAAAAATAAAAAATAAATAATATCCAAATTAAAAAAATAATAATACAACGCTATTCGTTATCGTTATTGTTACCATAGAAGATATAATCTGCCAAGTCTTCTCGAAGTTGTCTGTGTTTATTTGCGTCCTGAATGTCAACAACACGATGCAAATACTCTGTTGTTCCTGGTTGAAACTGAACGTGTTTGGGCTCCATTGGGATATAGTGTGCAATATTTAGACCTTTATCTTCTACTACCATGTTATGCATTATGATACATGCATACATGATATATCGTAGAGTTTCTAAATTCAATGGTCGTGCTGCATGTTCGACTATTTTCCACTTCGCCTTCAGCATTCCAAAAGCACGTTCCACATCCTTACGTGCTCCTTATTGTCTTCTTTTAACAAATTTGTCTCGTTCTTCAACCGGGTGGCAGAATGCCTTCAAGAATGTGGAATACTGAGGATATGTTCCATTTGTAACCATATTTGTATTCGTTTCCATTCACCGTGAAAGGAGCATCCGGGGCCTTTCCATTCAAAAGATCATCGAATATTGGCGACTGATCAAGAACGTTGACATCGTTGTTGGAACCCACAACCACAAAAAATGCATGCCAAATCCATACATCTTGAGAAGCAACAGCCTCTAAAACCAACGAAGGTGATCCGTGATGACCACTTGCGTATTGCCCTTTCCATGCTACCGGACAATTTTTCCATTTCCAGTGTGTGCGATCAATGCTTTCGATCATTCCGGGAAACCCATGGCGTTCTTCATGCACCGCATACAATTCTTGCAAATCATGCAACGAAGGTTTCCGCAAATACACGTCTCCAAATGTTTCAAAAACACCCCTTGACAATGTATACAAACTCTCCCTTCCGGTTCTTTCGGAGATTCTCATATAATCATCCATGGTGTCAGGTGACTCCCCCATAGCCATCAAACGAATGGCCGCAACACATTTCTGCAACGTTGTAAACCCTTGTCTACCTCTAGCATCATATCTCATGTGACAACCCAAAATTTATTCCCTCGTTATAATCCGTTTCCGTTAATAGAATATTCTATTTTATAAAGGTTCCGTTAATTTTAGGGTAGACAAATCAATAAAAGTTTTATTTTATTTTATTTTATGTTATTAATGTCGTAATGAAATAAATAAAAACACATGAATTACCATCCCGTTTAGTTGGAAAAAGTTTTTAATTACGACCATTTAATCGGGTAAAATTTAAACCCCGTTTAATGTCAGTATCGGGTAGATTCCCACCTGGCCACAAACCCAACCCCTATATAAGGGTGAGTAGACATCATTTGGACATTTTACTCACTCTCTCTCTCTTTCTCTACTCTCTCTCTTCAAGGCTCGAGTTCTTCCAAAATTCGCAAGTTTTAGCTTCCAAACTGTAAGTACTCTTACCCTAAATTGTTCTACAACTCAATACAGATCATTTTAGCTTGAAAATCATCCAAGAAGGCCAAGAGTAAGGAGTTTACGGCCCATGAACACTCTAGGGCCGTAAACCCCTAAAAGTGTTCCAAGAGGCCCCCAAATCTATTCCTTAGGCTTAGAGGCTAACTTAGAACATACCCTAGAAGTGTTTTAGACATTTAATCTTATGTTTAGAGGCTTGAAAGAGGGTTTACGGCCCAAGAACATTCTTAGGCCGTAAACTCCCTCAAACTATGCAAATCAAGCCCTAAAACCCCTATTTAGCCTTAGACCTTTACTAAGAAGTTGTTAGGAGTAAACTAAGGACCACAATATCGAAGTATGAGAGGCATCCAAGAGTTCACGGCCGTAAACCATGGGGTTCACGACCGTAAACTCCCAAGGAGTGGTCCTAGGACCGTAAACTCCAAGGGAGTGCCCCTTTTGAACCCTAAACACCCCTTAAGCCTTGGAAATTACCTTGGAACCCTTCCTAGTGATGCAAGAGACTTGAAAACACACAAATACACTCCTACCATGAGTTTACAGCCGTAAAATCATGGGGGAAGTGGTCCCTCAGCCGTAAACTCACCTAAGGTGAGTATTAGAAGAGTAAACTCCATGGTGAGGCCTTATACTCTTACATTTTAACCTAATAGCTTCCTAGCACCCGACCAAAGAGTTTTTCTTCGTATTAGGATGTCTATATGTGTTTAATTAGTGTCTTAATCACTAATTCCTTGTAAACATATGTCTTCATATGTTACTAGGGTCTTAGAGTGTGTTCAAGTCTTTACTTGGCACCAAACGCTCATCCGACACTTCCACCCGATCTACTCGCTACAGGTGAGTTCATACCCCTTAATTAACCTTTTTAAATGTTTTTACATGTTTTAGGGTGGGGGGATACAAGTTAAATGCAACAAGTTTTAGTATCAAATCATATGTGATTTATAACTTGCAACCAAAAAGGATTTTTCTATACTTTTAGCTATTTGTCAATAAAATTGTTTTAGATAACCATTAAACGCATTTTCTATGTTAAATTGTCATCAAATTATTTTCAAACTGCTTTTAAATTTCTTTTCTTTTAAACTATATCTACACCAATATATTTATATAAGTAAGACTTGAAGGACTTAGGACCGATAACTCGCCTTATTTCCTGTTCTTGTTTGATTGTGGTCTTAGGGTATACTGTTATCCATCCGACTGTCGTTGAATTCTTAGTTATATATTATATATATTTGTGTTAGATATGAAAGTCTTCAACTTATTCAATACCTTTGTGAAACAAAGGTTTGCAATTCCCACACACTATTTAACTATAATAGGTACAGTTAAGACTACTGCTCGTTACCTCTATTACTATGATACCCACTATAAATACTAATACTACAAGTTAATGCACGATAAAGAGAATACTCTATACACTATACTAAAAGTTACTATACTATAATACCAGAGAATACACTAATCTGGAACATAACACACTATCCCTCTATACGGCACTCTACTACGCAAATACCATGTAACCAGAGCTTCCCGAAAGGAAAACAACATTACATGTATAGATCTATACAAGACGGACGCTATTACATCCCGACTGTTAACTACAGTCCGAGCCGACTAGGCCTAGGGATGGCACTACATCGCTACACTACGTATGACCGGGAAGGTCATCGGAACCTCTATTATCACTTAGTTTGGTTGCATGAGAGATCACATCCATATTCAAATTAACACACTAAGACTTAAAGTTTAAGCTAACTTCCCGAAGTAAATAAACATATATTACTAATTGAAGTTTGCAACACTACTACAGCCAACCAGCAATGCTTTTCCTTATTTACGTTACTTGAATGAAATTTATTACCTTATTTTTATAATTGAAGGTTTTAATGGAAATACTTTTACACACTCGAAAGATTTAACTTACAAATGCCCAATTTCGGAAAATATAGGATTTTCTAGGGATTTCTACTATTCTTAAACATTAATTACAGCTTTCATATTGCATGATTGTAAACACTATTATACAGGCAACGACACTAAATTCTTATGAACTCACCAGCTTTATGCTGATACTCGTTTTCAAAATAACTTGTATCCTCAGGTCAAAGATAGACAGGTACTGGTGCAGCTTTTGTGAAGATGGAGCATATACAAGACTCATCTTTTATTTTGTTATACTTTTGGTGTCTATCAAAACTATACAGAACACGCTTGTAATTAAATTTACTATATTAATACAATGGTTGTTGTCGCTTGTTTTTACTATTATGCAATTGTTATGATACTGTACATGACGTCCTCCATTCCAGAATGTATTCCGTCGTTCTCGGTTTTGGGGTGTGACATCTCAATTGAAAAAATTCACACCTAAACGTAAATTAACTATAGTTTAAAAATATATTGCATATGTTGTAAAACATAAATTAACTACAGTTTAAAAATATATTGCATATGTTGTAAATGTAAAAAGAAACATGTAGTACATTTTTATTTATTTTGTATAAAAGTATTGTAAAGAAGCGATACCGGCTTTCCAAGGCGTTGACAATTCGTAAGCACACATCCCTACTCAAACGAAATCTTCTTTTGAAGTCCTTCGCCCCGTATACACAATTATCCGCAAAGTAATCACGATATAGATGCTTGTGTCCTTCCTCGCGATTTCTGTTTAACATCGCACGTCTCATTAGCAGATAGGTTGGGTCTGGTTGTAGCAGACCATTAGTGTAATAATGATACATCATCCTGAAGAATATATCGTCATCGGAATTATTGGATGAGTCGAAAGGATTCATAATTGTTTTTTGAAGATAACTGAGGTGATATAGAGAGAAAAAGAGAAGGTATGTGTAAAAAATTGTTTAGATAATAGGTATTTATATAGGAAAAAAATAAATAATTTTAAAATTTTCCCAAGTTTTTCTCGTTTCACCAAGTGGTAACGGCCACGAAATCCACCGCGACAAGCTGCAACGAGTTGGGGGGGGGGGGGGGGGTCCCCCGTTATGACCGCGTTTCAGACTTCCACATCAGCCTCATCTCTTCTCGTTGAGGCCCATACCGGGTACTCTAAATTTTCATAGGTTGCATCACTTCGTCTTCCGACCTTTTCTTTGCCTAAAACTCCCAAAATATGCATGTTAGATTTCCACTCGATACGACTCTCTCTATTTCTCCTATTTCTCACTTTCCACCGTGATTTTTCTGTATTTTTTCATTTTCAAAATTTATGTGTATAACATTCTTACGTGTAGCTTTGCGTAGCCCCCCTGAAGTGATTTCCTTATTTGTGTTGTTGCAGATTACACATAGCACCTATGAAACAGGCGAAGAGCTTGGAAAAATCAAGGTATTATATTTAAATTTTTTAAATTTAATATTTTTTATGTTGAATCTGATTTTGGTTTCATTAAAATTTGATTAAATCATGTTTTTAATAGTTTAATAGTACTTTGTTGAACAGGGGTTTAAACCATCAAAATAGATCCAGGTGAAACCTAGCGATCTGAGCATTGTTGTCGTCCGTGCTTCACCACCAACATCACCTGATTACATTCGACTCTGTGAAAACCTAACGACCTAACAATCTATGCACCAACGATTAACCTAATACCTGATGTTGATTCCTCGAAGATTCGAAGGCAGATCCATCAAAGGCAAGTAGGTTTCTTTAATTGGTTTCGATTTCGAGTTTCACTTACAACCGATTCTTGATTAAACTAAAAAAACGCTAGCTGGTTTTATCTGAATCTGTGTTATAAGGTTGGACATGGTTCGGTTTGCTTTAGGATTGGGTTTGATCTGGTAACATGTATGTCCTCTTCTTTCTTCATTATTTTTGTTTCTCGGTGTTATGATTTACAATAATGAAATCGCTATTGTAACATTTTTTTCATGTAGGATAAAATGGCCTAAAGAAACAAGACCCGCACCCCATCACAACTTCTTAGGGTTTTGCACAAACCAAATTCCTCTTTCTCTACCACCATAAAACCCCAAATGCAACCCACAAGACCATCTAGGTCTATCTCTATCGGAACCTTCTCTTTATTTTATTGTACGTGTTTAACTCTGTGTTTGTGTTTAACTGTGTGTGTTCTAACAAATTGTGTATATGTGTTTTACTGTGTGTGTGTAGATTTCAGTATATTGTAATCTATTCATCAAATTGTGTGTTTATCTGAGTGTTGACTAAACTTCATTGAGCCACTTGGCAATTTACATTTTTTGTACTCAATGAATTTTAGTGGACGAGCGACTCGGGTAATCTGGAACGAACAACCATTGTTCATGATAGTTTTTAGTTCTGACTTGTTTGATGTTTCTTTTTAGTGTGAAATGTGTAGCATGGAATAACTCATATAATTATGTTGAAGCAGACACTATATTTAGTTTGATGTTTCTCTTCGTTATACTGTATATGGAAAAGATGGAGTTAAGTGTAAACTTTTTGTTGAATATTTTAGTAAATTGTAAATTGCATTCGTAATGTTTGGTGACATAAATTAGGATTAAACAATTATACAAGCTAAATAGTTAATAAAGAATTAGCTTTTAATATAGTTTATAAATAGCGTTTTTAATATTCTATTCGAATAGCTTTTAATGTCTATCTCTTCATCAACGAGGTTAGATTTTATGGCATATAATTTTGTAATTGTTAATTTTATACTAGCATTTAATTTCGTAGCAATAAAAAAAATGGAAACGAAGCAAATCGGGTTCCTGATATTTGAACCGTTTATTTTCCTGGCTCCAAAAATTTATGACAACTTTTTATGAATTTTTGTAAGTAGAAAGGATATTTGTTTATCTAAATACATCCAACAACGAAATAAAATCATTAACAATTGCAAAATGGAACAATAATCTTCATTTCAATTTCAAGTAAATTATACTGACATTTGTATTCTACTATCTTATCAACAAAATCACGGAAATAAAGTGATGTTTTATGCATTTTCCTTTTTAACCCAAAATATCGCCCATCCTAATCGCTTAGTTAAGACATACTTCAATTCAATGTACGATTAATCACAAGGAAATCTACACTTAGTTAAGATATAGACGATGGATATTTTGATGTCTTAGCTGATCTACGACTATAAACAGAATACAACGCATTATCATTGACTACCATCCCATTACGTATTCTTTTGAATATGATATTATCAAACAGTGGTATATTTTTTTAACCAAAAAATAACAATATATTTTCCATTTTAACCCAAAATATCATCCATCCCCCAAATCTTAAATGGTTAACATTCTAAATGATTAAAATGAAAACTCGTAGATGATATTAAATTTTATCATCCTCCTAAGAAAAAAAATATATAGTTTCCTTTAACCGTTCATAGAATAGGAAACGTAACTAAACCAGAACAACAAAAGTCAACATTTTATTTTTAATTCAAAACAATATATTTTTATTTATAATCGAAAAGAAAACACATTTTTATTGTTAACTAAAAACAACATAATCTTACATTAAATAAAAAAAAACACACAGCTTTATTTTTAACACAAAATAAGGACATATTTATTCGTTGTTACTCGCCCAAAGAAAAACTCATTCACCTAAAACAATAACTTTTATTTTTAAATCAAAACAAAAACATATAGTTTGAAATTTACCAAAAAAACATGCCACAAAATTATACTAATCACTACCCAGAAACTATTTATGGAAACTAAATTATTTTTGGAAAAGAACTATTTGTCGTGGTTACACTTTGCGGGCACCCCACTAATATATATATATATATATATATATATATATATATATATATATATATATATATATATATATATATATATATATATATATATATAGGGTTAAGTTCAAATAAGAACACTATTTAGGGGTCGTTTGATAGTTGTTAACTGAGTTAGAGCTGATTGAGTTAGAAGCTGACTGAGTTAGAAGTTCCGACCGAGTCAACATCTAACTGAGTTTATCTGTTTGATTATTTATCGGACTGACTCTGATGAATGATACAAAATTGACAATATTACCCTTATGTTCTGCCGGATAAAATAATTATAAAAATCCAATATGTAACATAAAATCTAAATAAAACATACATTATTTAAAATCCAAATATAAACTGTTATACAAAATCCATTTACAATTTTACCAAGATCTTTTCACTTGATTTCATACATCACCTTGGAAATTCATCTCAAACTTCATCTTCATCAAAAACTTTCATTGTACCAAAGAAGATAGTAACAGGGGTTGTTTTCCACTAAGAACTAAACAAACTATTTAATCCCAACATCATTTTTTGTTTAGAAGGCTTGAATCCTTCTGCAGAAACATTGCTTCTTGTCCCAAGTTAATTTGAAACAAAGTAAAGTATATCCACCCATTTATGTTGCCTTTTTCCTTTTGACGAAATCTTGTACCAAAAATACTATAGAACCCTGTGCCAACCAGTGCTAGTTAATAATCACTTTGGTCTAATGGGTAGAGTGATGGTGTGAACAGTATCACAAATCAATCATCTAATATTTTGTTGTACGACAAAGGAACGCATCCCACTTTTTCACTTTCTCTAACCATGTCCAGGAATACAAAAACATGAAAAGGACAAGAGTAAAGTCGTCTTTGATCACAAAAAATCATCGACTCTGGTTTTTCTCTCTTGATTCTCTCTAGATCTCTCTTTCTTTCCTATTTCCATAGTAAAAATCGAGAAAGAAAAAAAGAGCAAATAACTAATCCATTATAGCACACAAGCACAACAAATCGAAAAGAAGCAAAAGAAGGAGAACAAAGTCAAAAATCACAGCAAAAGTTGAACTTTTCAGCAAGAATCAAACAATAAAAAACGAGAAAATGCAAGATGTACTCGTCTCTGGTTAACCGGTCGGAGGAAGAAAGTCGACGGAAGAGCAGCAGATGAGGGTGGGGAGCAAGTCGTCGTTGCCTTTTCTCTGTGAAGGTTGTTAACGTATGGTAAAATCGGTAAATGCATAACCAACGTCCCAGTCCAACGATTCAAAGGGAAGGACCGAATCATCGCTTTTTCTTGGACCGAGTCCATAGCTTGGATTGAGTCCTTGATTGTAAAAACGAAATCAAACACCCTAATTTTTCTTTTTTGACCGGGTCCTCTATTGGACTCAATTAGAAGCAAAATCAAACACCCCCTTAATGTGAGAATGTGAGAACACTACTTTATGTTACTTATTCTACTATGAATTTAGTATATATTGTATATTTGTATTGTAGTAAGTATAATATGAATATATATTCAATTTTATATTGTTATTCTACTATAAAATTTATAAATATATGTAGTAATTTAGTATATTCTAATGTGAATGCTAAATATGTGATTGTTCATATATTCGGTGATGAATAATATTATAAATTTGTACATACAAAATTTTAATGTGAATATTAATGTGTGATTGTTCATATATTTGTTGATGAATAATGTCATATCGTTTTATATATAGAATTCATAGTAGAATAGTAACATAAAGTAGAGTTCTCACGTTCTCATATTAAAAAATGTTCTCATTTGAACTTATATATATATATATATATATATATATATATATATATATATATATATATATATATATATATATATATATATATATATATATATATATAAGCTTAGGTATCCAAACTTAGGAATATAAGCTTAAAGAAAAGTGAATATAGCCTTAAAGATATATAAACTTAGGTATCCAAACTCACGATACTATATCGTTTTATATAATTTACATACATTGTAATTGTCCAATGTTCTTATAATTCAACTTTTAATTTGATTTACTTGCAAGATTTTTATAAATTTCACATTTATCTTTCTTTTATATAATTTTCATTTTCAACTATAATATGTATAACCTATTAGGGGTTCGGCAAAAAAATGTAATATAAGAAGAAGATAATTATGAAATTTCAAAATCTTCAAAATAAATCAAGTTATATATATATATATATATATATATATATATATATATATATATATATATATATATATATATATATATATATATATATATATATATATAAAAGTGAATATACCCTTAAGGGTATATAAGCTTAGGTACCCACACTCACCATAATACAATGTTTTGTTTGATATATTCATTATAATGTTTTTAAACTTCAACCCCTAACTTGATTTACTTTCAACATTTCTAAAATTTCACCATTATCTTTCTCTTACATTACATCTTTTTGTCGAACACTACTAGGCTATATATATTATAGTTAAAAATGAAAATTATGTAAGAGGACAATAAATGTGAAATTTATAAAAATCTTCGAAGTAAATCAAGTTAGAAGTTGAATTATAAAAACATTAAACAATTACAATGTATATATATGTTACAAAACGACGTAATATAATGTATTAGATACCTAAGCTTATATACCCTTAAGGGTATATTCACTTTTCCCATATATATATATATAATACGTTCCTGTGAGAAGTCTAACCGCATGGTGATTTTTTCATCTGGGGTGGTTTTTTACAGGACCACCGTACAAATTCGTCAACCCGTCGCACCATCCAGAGATGTATAGCTTTGGTCTTACAAAAAGAAGTATACATTTATGTTTTTTTTAAATGGGGTACCCATCCAACACCAGAATATTTGTCAATTATCTTTGTGAAAAGAACCCAATTAGCCAAGTTGTAGAACAGAATAAACACGATCCATGGCCATATTTGGTGGATTGTATGACACTTGTGGACCATTCTAAATAAGGATATTAAAAGTCAAACATATGTTGCAAATAAGTTTTACAATTTTAATGATTTATCTCGAAAAGAATAGGCATATTATAAATTCCCGTAGATTTTTTGAAATGATTAAGTATTCAAGAATCTTGAAATACTACAAAAGCATATAATACTTTTAAAACTTTGTCTAAAGAAACATAGGACGTTTCATACATTTTGAAGAGAACTATTTTAAAATAATCTCAAACAACCGATTAAAAATCAAAGTCTAGAAAAGATATGACATTGGAGTGTTCTAATATGTTAAAAAACTATAGTGCAAAAGTTAAGGAAAATATCTATAAAAACCGTGCGAGTACATAATTTTTTATAACTTGCAGCTTGTTGCCCGTTTGTCATCTCACACATTGTACGATGATAATTAAACGATTGAGCAGTCATACTCTTTAATGAATTGATGATATAAAAGAACTCAATATTGTTAGTCGCTAAAACGTCATTTTACATAAAAATAATACTCACATTTAAACGCTCTTTTTAAGTTATTACTTTATGTGACGGTCATATTTAAAAAAAGTTCAAACTCTTCTAAGCTAATACATTTTGTTATAGTCATATTAATCTTCTTTAAAAAAAATTGCATGGTTTGAATAGATTGTGGTAGTATTGACATGTGATACCGACTTCTACTGTTGGAGGATTTTGTGAGAGTTCAAATGAAAAACCCGGCCCGTTCAAGATCATATATATTTTCTAAAGAACAAATATTCGATTTGACCTATTCAAGATCACTGCATGTATCACTATCACGTGTGATATTTGTTAAAGATAATATATTTTTATCCTTAATACCTGATATACATATTTTGGACTTAAGGGTGGGGAATGCTATACATTGTTATGGTTAAATGTTATTCTTTGACCACACAGTTATAAATGTTATTATTAGTTATATTATAAACTATTTAAACTATTTAAGAGACTTATGTTGTTGGAAAAAGTGTTCAATATCATTAACCGTTTTGATAATATTTCTAATAATAGCATGATACTTTTGGGTTGGCCACATAACCCAAATAACATAAGGAAATGGAGATAAATAAAATTTTAATTTATTAAGGAATTAATAAATTAATTACAAATTATTTTTATAATTAATTAAACATTTTCAATTAATTATAAGGATTGAATATTTATGAATCAAAAATATTTATTGAAATATTCTAGAAGCCTCTAGAGAGGCTATGATGGACGGTTTTGACATTTCCGTAGGATAAGGATAAAGTTAATTTGAATCAGATAATGATAAACCATAGATTTGGATTCCTTTTAGTATTCTGTCTACAACCTAATATAAATAGATTGCAATGAGTAAACCGTACATGTGATTATTCTCTCACCAAATTCGTCCACTACCTCTCTATATCTCTTTCTCTCTCTCTTTCTCTCTCTCTCTCTCTCTTTCTCTCTCTCTTTCCAAAAGGAATTTACAACCTCTCTCCCAAGAGTTGATTTTTGAATAAACCCTAGTTTTGGGTTTCTTCCTTTTACTTTTGGTGTTGTGGGTCTGATTCCATTAGATGAGTGCTACGTTGGATCATCATCATTGTAACGAGTTGACAGACACAAGATCATAAACAAGCAATTATGAGGTTAGTAATTATTTATTTTGTTCATTTTTAAAATATGTTGTTGTAACAAGTAAAATCTGGATTGTAGGATGCATGTGCACTTAGATAAATCTGTTGACTGTTTCTGCTACCCTATGATGTGTATTGGGTGTTAATAATCCCTAACGGTGGTATCATAGCATAACCAATTTTAGTTAATAGCACAAACTTGGTAAAAATTGAAAAAAACAAAACACGTCTAGTCATAGGTGCACGTGCCAATTGTTGGTCGCAACGCATCTAGCGAGCTGGACAAAATTCAAGAATTTTCTAAAATTTCGAATTTTTGTGATAAGCCTCTTAGATTACAATATTTTTTAACTTTTTAAATCTAAATATTTGAATTTAGTAATTAATTTGAAATTATTTAATTGAAATTGAGATTTGAACAATTAATTAATTAAATTTGTATATTATTAAACTTCAATTCGAATTTGAATGTTTATGTTGAACGTTATTTAATAAGAAAATGGAATTGGAAATACATAAAATATAAATTTAAAAGGTTTAAATTTAATATGATACTATACTTATAAATGACACATTTTTTCTATCACCACAATCATTTGAAGCTTCCATGGCTTTTCATATTTCTTTATAATAATGATTCCTTAATATATATTTAAACCTACATAACCTTTTACTAGCATCTAATTAACAACTACCACTCAATAATTTTTTAACTTATTATACTTAACGGTTCTTATGACACCAATTGATTAAAATTGATATATATATATATATATATATATATATATATATATATATATATATATATATATATATATATATATATATATAATTCATAATGGTAGATTTTTATTAGAATGGTTTAAAAAGTTGTGTGAGTGTTTGAGAGGTTGATTAGAAACTCCATACATAAAGATTGTCAATGGAGAGCATAAGTAATCAAAAAGAGGAAGATGACGATGAGAAGGAAATATGATAGTTTATGGTAAGAAATATTTTTTCATTTTCTTGTTTCTTATTATCCAAATTTATATTGTATAATTATGATTTTGGTTGGAATGAAAAATATTATATATGAAGATGCTCTAATCATTACCTCTAGATTCACGTGAGTAACAAGACTACTTCACAACAATACAAAACAAGAATGGATACAACTAATGTAGTTCATACCTCTTGATTTTAAAATTTTGGTGTTTTAATTTATTTTAATATTTTGCATTTTCTTTTCATAAAAGTTATAATCATGTTCAGCGGGATCCCAAAAAGAAGCTATGCAACTAACCATCTAAAGTCTAAACCCAACGGTCTATGTCGTATAAATTATAATGGAGTTTGCAAGATGGTGCAAGGTTATGTTCATTCTACTTCAAATTGTATAACTAGACTTTTAAAAAGATTGATTAAATGTAATTTCTAGGATAATGTAATGGAGTGCATGTTGGTGTTTAATTTTATAGGTCTTCATGTTGTGTTGGATTTTCACAATCGCTTGCATGAAAATGGTTCTATAGATGACAATTATTTAGTTGATAAAGCTTATTAAAATTGATTTTGTTATATTATATAAAAATGGTAAATTTGAGTTGTTGATATATCATTATAGGCTATTATTTGATTATAAATCATTTAATCATTCATGATCTTTTTACACGAGATGTTTATGATCTAAATGTAAGGTAATTAAATGTGAAATAAGATTTAGACATTGCAATTTGCACCTCTAATTTTATGTTATGCTAATGAAAAGCACAATGGCACACGACACTCACAAAATACAAATCGTTTAATTGTTTTATAACTTATGTTTTCTAATAACATATGAGTGCTAAAACTCATTTAGGGTTTTATAATTATTATTAGTCTGGTTAGAATCTATTATAAAATATTTTGACATCAATTGTTAACATCTTTTATGTATAATTTTAACTTTTCCTTTAATTCGTTGTATTTACATTATCAATAATTTATATCATTAATTATGTTTTCATAAGTTGTAATAGTCAATCAATTTATTCAGTAATAAAATATTAGAAGACCAATATCGACAATTTTTGGAGCGGTTTTGAAATATTAAAAGCCGACATAACATGTTTCAGGATCGGTTCGAATATTTTATGGTCCTAAGTTCCAATTTTAATAGGCCTATATATAGAAAATGACAAAAAACCATGTATAAAATTATAAATTTCAACATATTTTAACAATATATTTGCTTTACTGCGCAACACGCGGGAATACGCCTAGTATGATATAATCCTAGTATATGTATTACAGTTATACCACATGTGTCTTAACATGTTAATAAAAACATCATCATCAATCAAGACTAAGTCATCCACTTTAATACTCTAAAAAAAGTTTAAGGAGGTCTATATGATTCCTAATGATGTCGATTTTTAAAATGATTTGCACTTATCACCCTCACTACCTTTTTGTATTTTGAGAGTACAGTTACCGAAAGGGTTCGATCGGATTTTGTTTCAAGTTTAAAAGTATTAATCCAGTAAAAAAACAAAATTCCCGTTTTATAAAAAGCGAAAACATGAGTCATTTGCTACCCATGAAAATGTAAATTTTGTTTATATTCTAATGATAAAAGCGTGTATGGTTAACCAAAAAATCATTCTGATAATATAAATTAAAATTGGGAATTATTCCTTTGATGAAGCATGCGTGGTTAACCGGTATACCAACATGAGGATAATTTTTGTGTTGATGATCGATCGGGTATTCATGATTGATTCACCATCTATTAATGGTTCGTGATGTCCCAATCATTAAACTTTGAGATGATCACAATCGAGATTAACTTGCCATTAAATGTCAATGAATATCAAATGATCTAGGAGTTTGAAGATTTTGAAACTAGAAAATTTATTTCCCTGCCTGTGACAACCCGATATTTAGAGACAATGTAATGTAAAACCAGTCAAATTTAGGTCAAAATATAACTTTTCTAAAATATTATTTGGGTTAAATCAAGTAGTAGGAATCGTAACAAGGTTTTCATACATATAAAGAACACTAAAATCCGAGTTATAACGAAGAAGTTATGACCATTCTGAGATTTCCGACAAAACCGGCAACACCGATTAACGAAAAACGCGAAGTTTCAATACAATAGTTTTTATCCTTAAGTATCTAAATGAAATTTGTAGATAACATTAAACCGTGAGCGTACGTAAAAAGAACGTCCAAATCTGTAGCACCTGGTTTCCGGTATGTGAATTTTACTTGAGCATTGCCCTAATTTAGCCTCAGACTCGGCGAGTCATAGGGTCCGACTCGCCGAGTAGGGACGAGACTCAGGACGCGTTTTAAGTAGGCGACTCGACGAGTCCATATCCTGGACTCGGCGAGTCACCGCTGCGGGATGAAACCCTAAGTTTCAAGGGTTTGCACCCTATTTAAACTCTCATTCCGCCCCAACTCGTCCCCATTCACCCCCAGAACTCCCCCTACATCGTTTTCCCTTGTTTCCTTGAGAGTTTGAGGTGTTCTTGGTGTGTTCTTGAAGGTTTTGAGGAGTAAGAGGAGTAGATCAAGAAGAGGAGAAGGAGATCAGCCATCCTTGTGTCATTTCAACATTTCCTTTGAGGTATAACCCGTTTTCCCCTTGATTCTATGCTTAAAACTTCATTTGGGTCCTTCTTGGTCAATTCCCCAAGTTTGCATGTTCATTATATGTTGTAATAAGGCGTTTGGCCTGAGCTCCAGGAGCTCAGATCTGTTAGCTTTTTGGCCTCATGAGGCTTGTTAGCCCTAGATCTACCATTTTGAGACATTTTGAGCCTTATAATCCATATTGGTGAATATCCACACGTAAAGTTGGAAACTTTACGTGTGATTCGTGTCCTAGAAGTCCAGATCTATGAATGGCATGGTCTGGAACCGAGCAAATCGGTATATTTAAGGAGTGCATGGCGACGACTCGGCGAGTCGCATAGGTGACTCGGCGAGTCTGGTCGCGAGTCACCGAATTGGTCCCTTCTTCATGTGTCGAGTTGAGCCTTGAGTCACAGGGGGTGACTCGGTGGGTTGGGAGCTGAACTCACCCATGTTAGGACTCGGCGAGTCAATGCCCTGACTCGGCGAGTCCAAGGCAATCTTCATAGCTCAAGAACAGACTCGGCGAGTTGTTCATACAACTCGGCGAGTCTTAGCATAAGGTGTTCATCGGATGAAGATGAACTCGACGAGTTGTTCATACAACTCGGCGAGTAGGATGAAGGTGTTGAATGGCAGATAGAAGGTGAACTCGTCGAGTCATAGCCCGACTCGACGAGTAGAACCAGGGACCCAGGACATTGGTTTGCTAGGGACTCGGCGAGTGGTGACCCACTCGGCGAGTCGGGTCAACTGAAAGTTGACTCCAGCTTTGGCTTAGAGTTAATCCAGGGGTAAAATGGTCATTTTACCTAAAGGACAGTTAGCAGTGTTTGATTGAGTATGTCGTGGAAATTGCAGCCGGAGGACTCCCGGAGCAGCAGCAGTCAGTTAGTTCCCGATCAGTTCAGCAGCTACTTTGAGGTGAGTTACCTTCCAGTAGCGGTGGGTCTAAGGCCACAATGCCGACCCACCAGTAGGAGTTGTATGATAGATGATTGTCTTTGTGATATCATCTAAGTTCGCTAGTACCTGACATGTTATATGCTAGCATGATATGCTGTATGTGATAGTAGTAGAGTTTGGTTGTTCGGACCGAAGGGTAGTCAGACACCCCATACACGTCTGACAGTATGTGACGATATGTATGCATGCTGGCTTGATATGTTATATGTGATCGTAGTAGTAGGGGTGAAATAGTCCCCGAGGATCGGTTGTTAGGACCGATGGGTAGTCAGCACCCCAGAATGGCTTGACACGGGTAGGTCGGCACCCCAGAATGGCTTGACACGGGTAGGTCGGCACCCCAGAATGGCCGTACCGGGTAGTCAGGCACCCCAGAATAGCCTGGCAGTATATATGTTATGTGTTTGTATGGTATGCGGTACGTTGGGGGAACTCACTAAGCTTTGTGCTTACGTTTACAGTTTTGTTTTCAGGTACCTCTGCATCGAAGGGGAAGGAGCCGGCGCGGTAGCGGCACGCCATACACACACTCTTCGGTTTCCGCATTTATGAGATTTACTGGGATTGTACTCTGATATTTGATGGGATGTACGGTTTGGCTTTTGAGAACATGGTTGCAATGTGTTATGGTGTGAACAAACAATGTTTCTTTTTATTTAGACAATGTTTTTATTTATTAATGTTTTCTAAAGTAATATCAAAAAAATTTTGGGTTGTTACAAGTTGGTATCAGAGCCCTGGTTTGAGGGATTCGGACACGCCTTCGGGAGTGTTTGGACTCAAACCGAGGGATTGAAAGATTTTTCCAAAAGAAATTATTCTTTAAAACCCGGAAAAGAGTCACGAGAAAGAGTAAAGTGTGTGACGTGCGCGACCGGCCGAGCTCAAGTAAGTATTCCCCATAGTACCCATACAAGTTTATGTTACGTTTATCAGCTTTATGAATATTGCATGCTAGAATAGGCTAAGGATCTAGGAGTGATGCCTTATGTGCCTGTTTATTTGTTACAGCTTATTGAATATTGCATGTTAGAATTGAGTAGACAGCAGTAGGGTAGCCTGTTTAGGTTATGCCTGATAGTATGAGCTTAGCATCCTATGTTAAGTGTCGTTTCTTGTTCTAAGAACAGTTTTGGCTTGAGTCTGTTTTTCCTTATCCGAATGCTGCTTGCTTCGTGCTCGGTGGGATTCTGAGTAATGGGAGTGAGCCACTAGGTAAACACGTCACACCACATGTAATCGGGGTTGAATAATCCCAAGGTGTTGGAACTGGCCCTATTGCGCAGCTCTTGTTTGAGTCCAACCGTTGTAGGGACGGGCCTTTTACTTGAAGGATGATCTAATCCTCATCACAGGTGGTGGTGTTTAGGTGGTGGCTAACTGGCATTATGAGGAGACCTACAGCAGCTGAGGACCAGTTGTGTTGAACTTGAGTTCTCCCTAGGGCAAGCCTAGGGTGAGAATATCGGAGAGTAGCAGTAGTAGAGGGGAGTTGGTGGAGTCGAGGAATTCCTCGGAGAAGGTACGGATAGATGTGGAAGGTAGTATGGGCCCGTACTACTGAAAGCAGAGGATCCGTACCCGAGCCGAGGAAGGCCAAGACGAGACCAAGGAACCTGTAAGTAGTTGAGATCCCTCAGAAAGTAGCAGTACCACTAATGATTATTATTGATGTTTTGCAGAATGGTGGTACTTCGACCGAGACCGACAGATGGCGGGTCAGGAGAGGGGTCAGGTTCGGGATCTGGCACCGAGCCGATTGAGGAGAGGCTACGTGAGTTCATCACGTCGGAGATCACTAGGGGCATCCTTGAGTCGACCCCCATCATCTTTGGGTCGATCAAGGAAGGGATCGTGGAGATGATGGAGGATCGCCTACGGGCATTCAGGAGCGACTTGGCCTCTAGCCAGTCAGGATCTCGCACACTGTCCTTCAAGGACTTCAGGAGCAGTGGTGCGCCGGATTTCCATGGGGTGAAGGACCCCATTGTCGCCAGGCGGTGGATTGCGGATATCGAGTCCGCCCAGTTGATCAGCTTCTGCCCCGAGGGGTCGAAGGTGAGGTACGCAGCAGGGTGTTTACGGGACCGGGCCCGAGATTGGTGGGAGTCAGTGGGTGACTCGATGGGAGCCTCGGCTATCGAGGCAATGACCTGGTCGGACTTTGTGGCTAGGTTCAGGGCAGAGTTTGCGCCAGCGGTCGAGCTTCAGCAGCTGGCCAGGGAGTTCTTAGACATGAGGCAGACGACAGAGACCGTGGCGGAGATCACCGCCAAGTTTCGGGAGAGGGCTTTATTGGTGCCCCAGTATGCAGGTGACGAGGATATGAGGAGGACTCGTTACCACGATATGCTACGAGCTGACATTCGGGAGCATGTTAGTTTTTCGGCTTGCCCTACCCTGGACTCCATGATTGCCAGGGCTAGGGAGAGAGAGATAGATTTGGAGCACATCCGGAAACGGAAACTTGAGGATGGTCAGTCATCGGGGGCTTCGGGGAAGAAGCCCAAGGGATCAGATGGGAGGCCGAAAGGCCAGTCGGGACCGAGCCGCTGCAGGAGGTGCGGCAGGCCGCACGAGGGGGCGTGCAGGATGGGATCGTCAGGCTGCTACAAGTGCGGCAAGTTTGGGCATATCAGCAGGGATTGCACTGCTCCTGCGACCGTTATTCAGACATCGGAGTTGCTGTGTTTCCACTGCAACCAGAGGGGCCACAAGAAGGCCAATTGCCCCATGTTGACAGCTTCAGCGCTAGTGAAGGCGCCAGCTCCAGCGACCCTGCGGATCACGGATGGCCGTCAGGGCAAGGCAGAGGCTCCAGTGGTGAGGAGTCGGGCATTTCAGTTGACTGCCGAGGAGGCACGCGCCGCGCCCGATGTGGTGACGGGTATGATTCCTTCCTTCTATCTTTTATTTTACGTTGTTATGATATTGATATGTGCTCCGTGTGTATACATGTGTATTAGGATCGTTCCATGTGAACGGCATCCCGGTTCAGGTATTGTTCGACTCGGGTGCATCCCGATCGTTCGTTTCTCTTGCTCTTAGCAAGAGATTTCATGAGACTTCAGGCGAGTTAGATTGCCCGTTAGAGGTAGAGATTGCCGATGATCGATCGGTGCGAGCATCGATGGTGTTTCGAGATTGTGTCCTGCGACTGTTTGAGGAGTGTTACCTGGTAGACTTGGTTCCCATTCCATTGCGTGGGAACAAGGTGATTATTGGTATGGATTGGTTGAGCCCTAATGGGGCAGTGATAGATTGCGCACAGCAGCTAGTGCGAGTCAAGACCCCAAGCGGGGGAGAGTTAGTGATTCATGGAGAGCGGCCGCAGTGTGGACCCACTGTATGTTCAGCAGCGAGGGCTAGGCGCTACCTTCAGCAGGGATGCGCGGGTTATGTCGCGTACGTGATGGACACCCGGGAGGCGGGTAAGGCGACCGTGAGCGAGGTCCCGGTGGTTCGAGATTTTGCTGATGTTTTTCCGGAGGAACTACCTGGGATACCTCCGGAGCGACAGGTGGAGTTCAGGATTGACCTCGTTCCCGGTGCGGCTCCGATAGCCAAAGCACCGTATCGGTTGGCTCCTCCCGAGATGCAGGAGTTGTCTACGCAGCTGCAGGAGCTGCTGGACAAGGGATTTATTCGGCCGAGCAGTTCGCCCTGGGGAGCCCCGATTCTGTTTGTGAAGAAGAAGGATGGGTCGCATCGGATGTGTATAGATTATCGGGAGCTGAACAAGGTAACGGTGAAGAACCGTTACCCGCTTCCGAGGATTGATGACCTCTTTGACCAGCTTCAGGGCGCATCTTGGTTCTCCAAAATTGATTTGCGTTCGGGTTATCATCAGATGAGGGTCAGGGAGGAGGATATGCAGAAGACCGCGTTTCGGACGCGCTATGGCCATTACGAGTTTGTGGTGATGCCGTTTGGGCTCACCAATGCTCCTGCCGCGTTCATGGACCTCATGAACCGTGTATGCAGACCGATGCTGGACCGGTCTGTGATAGTCTTTATCGATGATATCTTGGTTTATTCCAAGACCCGGGAGGAACATGAGGAGCATTTGAGAGAGGTGTTAGAGACCCTGAGGAGGGAGAGCTTGTATGCCAAGTTCTCCAAGTGTGAGTTTTGGTTGCGCGAGGTGCAATTTCTGGGGCACCTCGTCAACCAGAACGGGATTCTGGTCGATCCGGCCAAGGTCGAGGCCATGATGAGATGGGAGGTTTCGAAGTCCCCATCTGAGATTCGGAGCTTCCTAGGATTGGCAGGCTACTATCGGAGATTTATCCAGGATTTCTCCAAGATAGTCGTGCCCCTGACGCGGCTGACGAAGAAAGCCGTGGTCTTTCGGTGGGGACCCGAGCAGCAGGCTGCATTTGAGACGCTGAGACAGAGATTGTGTGAGGCGCCGATCTTAGCCCTGCTAGAGGGCGTAGAGGATTTCGTGGTTTATTGCGATGCGTCCATTTCTGGGTTGGGCGCGGTGCTGATGCAAAGGGGGCATGTCATTGCTTACGCTTCGAGGCAGCTCAAGCCTCACGAGGCGAACTACCCGACGCACGATTTGGAGTTGGGGGCGGTGGTATTTGCCCTCAAGATTTGGCGACATTACCTCTATGGGGTTCGGTGTACCATCTACACGGACCACAAGAGCTTGAGGTACCTCATGGACCAGCCGAATCTGAACATGAGGCAGCGTCGGTGGTTGGATGTGGTGAAGGATTATGATTGCGAGATCCTTTACCACCCGGGAAAGGCCAATGTGGTGGCCGATGCGCTTAGCCGCAAGACGGCGCCGATCAGGGACGCCTGTTTGAGGATGACTGTGGTGACTCCCCTGTTGGAGCAGATTCGGGAAGCTCAACAGGAGGCTATCAAGGAGGAGCATCGGAAGAACGAGCGCGTAGTAGGTCAGGTTTCCTCCTTCGATTATGATAGCCAAGGGTTATTGACACTACTGTTGGGTTTTGAGCATTCTAACACTCCTAAGTGTACATGCAACCCTAAATACCTTGGATCTATGTTTTCTCTATTATACATGCAAATAAGAATATCCAAGGTATCATCCTAATCTATCATACAAAACATGAATATAACAAGATAGAATACATACCTCTTTGATGTAGAAAGTCTTCATGAAGCTTGAGTGCCTAGCCCCAATAGTGTGGAAGCCTCAAATGGAATCACAGTTATCAAAACACTTAGAATAACTTGAGAGAGTTCTACACTTCATGAAATCGGCTAGCCCTCTCTAGAATAATCCTAGTGGCCGATTTTTGTCAAGAATATGATCATTATATAGTGTTACAATTAGGGTAAATCCTTAATTGTCATGACTTTCCATTTCCTTGGATCCATGGGTTCAAATACACCATGGAGCACCCATGGACCATCCTATGGGTTTTAGCCCAACTTGATTATCCATGGAGCATTAGCCCACTATATAAGTATGGATGATTTACACAATCAACCCATATATTTAATTAGTCTTCTTTTGATCACTTAATTAATCCTAGATTAATTCTTGATCAATACTAATTAAACAATCTTCTTATTATTAATATACTAGAACTTATAATATATTAATAACCATAAGTGTCTTATTTCTCTCATTATAGTCTATCTAAGTGCATGAAGGTTTGCAACCCAAATGGACCATGCCGGGTCGGGTCAAGTCTTACCAATTATAGTTATGGACTTAGACATTAATCCAACAGTCTCCCACTTGGATAAGTCTAAAACTATTATTGCGTATGACTTCAGGAACCAACCGACAATCGTAGCTCTCAAAAGCTTCTGTCGAACTCTGACCTTGTAGATGAACTCTGATCTTGTCAATGACTTGTCCATTAGATAAGGGATCATATAATCCTCTGTTCTCATGATATCAGCCGGACAAATACATGGAACAACGTCGTACTTATTGTCCAGCAGTTTGTTTCCCGATTTTCGATTTGTTTGACAAAGAACTTAATCGAACACATCAATTCAGTTCTGACCGGCCGGTACATAGGTCACAACAAAATCATCGAGGGGCCCAGATATCGCTTCTATTTCTAGAAGGAACAGATAAACTTCGACTCATATGCTTGTTCTACTACTTGTTGAATTGTACACAAAGGCACGTTTTATAACATCAAGTTACTGATGCGTTTACGTGCAATCAATGCACAACCAACTCATAGGTAACAACTCATATCTCTAGGTTTGAAGATTTATATGATATTATCGTCTCACGATCACTCGAGATAAATTCCATGAAGTGATACAAGTGAGCGTGGGTTTATTCCAATACTCATAACTTATGAGTACTCATGAATGTTGTAGCAACCATTGCCATGACTAAACTCATTTAGCCATCTACAAACCCGATTCATGACAGTCTTGATTCATACCTACTTCCAACATATGAACGACTGTGGAGTGTTTAAATAACTTAGTCATCCGGAAAGAATAACCTAGCTATTTTGGAAGTCAAAACATGCAAAGTGAAATACAATAATAATCGAATCTAATATGGTCTCAGAACCCTTTTGAATATAAATAAAACCACTTTTTATTTATCACCATATTGATTACACATTATTCAATGTTTCAAATAATCAACTTAAGACTTGAATAAAAACAACAGTCGTCCCATGCTCCTAGCATGTACACTTTGTTTTTCTAAACAATAGTTATGCCATACCCCAAGTATGCACACTATGTTTGTCTATGATCCTTACATTGTGATGTAGATCAATTGAACATGATTCCAATGATACTCATTTCACAATCCCAAATCCTTATTGTAAATGCAAGAATTCCAAATTTATGTCATTTACTGAAATCTGTTAGATTCTAAACTTATATGCATTGATCCTCTTGTAATGATTATGCACAAAGTCAGAAAGACTTGACAACAACCATTACAGAGCATTCCAAAGGAGATCAGCTCCTTGGGAACATCCTTTTTGCATTAAGTTTCCTAATCTTACATAGATTGAATCACTTCCACCTATGGAGACATTTCCATAGTCCTATTTGACTATCACTTCCGAACAAGAGTTACCTCTTTTCAGAAAATGTCGATATGGTCCTACCAAAATTAACACTAGACTTCCAAATGTCCCTGAGCAACCAATCTTTGGCGAACCTCAGATTGTCCTCGACAATTGCTTAATCACTTTAGTCATATCCAGTTCTAGACTTTTCCCTTCTAAATGCCTTAAGCATTTGGAAAATTTAGAAAGGATGAATATTATAGCACATGAAATCGATCCTATATCCGAAGCATATGGGATACTATTCATGATGTTTGACATAAAGACATGACACTAGACCAGTCTTTTGCTACAATATTTTTATTTGCCATGTTTTCAAAATTTAACTATGAAGAGGGATGCCGTAATCATAATCGAATTTTGAAAATGCAATATATATAGAATTTCTTCAAGTTGAACCATTCCAACACAAAATTCACATATATTCTTGACTAAAGATGATTAAAATCTCAATCTAAGCTTTAGAATTGACATGAAGTATAATTTCCTCTCCCTTAATTATAGCAAAACAACTTTTCAACCCCTGCAACTTCACGGATTGAAACTTTGTTTTCTATAATTAACATTGCTAGCTTGCAATACTAATCATAATAGTCATGCTCCCACTAACATGATGATTATCAGCATAACACTTATGCTCCCACTAGCTCTGACACATTTCCAGAAATCTGTTGGACTTCTGAAATTTAGATTCATACACCCTTTCTTAGATAGCTCACATGTGTGTCTAAACAATTTTCAGAACTATGAAAAGGGATGCCGTAATCATAGTCTCAATTGCTTAGGCATTTGCCATTTCTCACAAGTCCATGTTAGTGTGCCGGTTAACCACACGCGCTCCACTAATGATTTTTGAAAATGCAAATGACACAATTGATATCTACTTAAAATCTATTTAGTGAAAGCATTTCCTCACCATCATTTTCATGAATCGGAGAGAAACCTTATGACACTTAGATTTAATAGTGTATGAGTTCCTATCCATGCGAATTTGTCAAAACCATAATCACAAGATAAGGTTAGTGACAAATTCAGCCCTACATGGATTAAACTTATTCAATCTTAGTTTCTTGTCACCTTGGTAACACAAGGCCCACCAATGCTTCCAAGTTGAACTCTGATAACTCACATGTAAATTCAACTTATTTGAAGTAGGTACAGAAATAAGAATTATGTCAACACGATAGGTTGAAAACCTTAAGTCGTGTGCTAGTGATAAATTACAGGTTTTACTCTTGATTAAATCTTGAAACTCTTTCAGGATCTTTAAGGCTCCCACTGTCCCCTTGACATATAAGTTTTCTTAGTCAAGAACCATTCCTTGATAAAACAAATATTCAAGGGATAGTGCGGATTCTTATCAAGACTAACACTTCACACAATTGGTCTTAGTTGGTCTTTGTCTCATCCAAGACATCACAACTTACCAATCTCAAATGTACAAGAGTAGAAAACATTTTACTCTTACATTTGATAAGTGTTTTTAAACCTTCTTTAAGACATGTCACTCAAATTACAATCTTGGAGTATGACTCCAAGACTTGTATTGGAACGAAGTATGATTCATCTTCTTGATTTAACCATTTCAACAATTTCAAGATCCCTTCTTCTTAGTCATAAGAATGCACTAAGACTTTCTTAGAGAACAAATTTTGATATGGTTTCTTAATCATTAAGATGATCACAAAGCTGATACTAAAGTACTCTCCCGTCCTTTCAGATTTGAGAAACTTTTATCTTTCTGCCTAATTTGATTCTTCTTATTCGTTTTCCAATGTTACAAAATTATACTTAACCTTATAAGTATAATCATATTTACTAATCTTTAGTAAATCATGACAAATCAATCTTTGTGGTGGACCTTGACCAGCGCACACCCAGTGTACCTAATTCCTTAGTCCTTCAATTGACTCACATATACATGTGATCAAAGAATTAGTCTTAATTTTTCAAAGATGAAAATTCTCATTCATCATACAATACAACTTGTATGATTCCAAGTTTCTGTCCAATTGAAACTTGGGTGATGAAAAACTTTCTTCATTTGGTAAATTCAGACACTACCACAAATGAAAGAATCAAATCCACTTTCCAATATTGCTATTACTGGAAACATATAAGCAACAATTTTCCACCGATGCCATTGTAAGGATATTTTTAAAATAAATAAAATTAAAACCTTTTTTTCTTTTATTTTAAAACTTTGCGGAAAAACTTATCCTTACAATCCACATGAAAACCTTGTTGTTATCTATTCACAAGCAATATATTATAACTCTTAAGCAACAGCTCAAAATTCTGATTACCGAACCATGCGATCGAAACCCATCTTTGCAATCAGAATCAGCATATACTTACTTTAAGCTTCCTATCTTTTCTTTGATTCTTAAAAGACATCAGCATGTGACCCATTCACATTATGTAATAAGAATCTCCAAATAGGAACTTAACAGAGTTATACAGTGTATTTTACCCGAAGTAGAGTCAAACCTCTTGACTTGATCAACCTTATGACCTTTCAGGTAAATAGGGCAGCTTCGCAACCAATGCCCCTCTCTTTGGCAATATAAACATATTGAGACCCTTTGATAATGGCACATGAGACTATTTCAGACTTAGCCTTTCTCTTTACCATTTGGTCAACCGAGTTGACTATGGCCGATCCCTTTCCATTGGGAAGAGAAATGCTTTTCTAGATATCCAATGCTACCATTGCCAATGTCCATTTAAGGTTTGGGAAGTTGATCTTCTAACAAAATTTGCTTTACTAGTGTTCCAAATCATTGCTGATTCCACAGCACAAAACAAACAGATAAGATCATTAAGGCTCGTGTCATAGTCTGTCTCATAGTAGTCCCAAAGTGACCCACTATGTTACTAAGAAAGTGATTGAACATCCAACTTTCACGAGACTTTGACACCCAACTCTCCCGTCTTGTCAATATGTGACTACATCTCCAAGATGTGACCACACCAAGACCTTAACTTGCCAATAGGGCTTGAGTGACTTTAAACTTTTCAAGAACTTGTGGGTGAGGGAGAATAATTGGAGGAGATAAAGGAAGTGAAGCATGATGTTGAGGAACATCATCTTCAAGAGATTTGGGAAGATCATAAATGTCTAAACCAGACATGTTTTGGGAGATATTCAAGATAGTTGATTTAAAGTCCTTAATATGACACCCAATATGAAATATTAAGGCTAGGACCCAACAAACTATTTTATAACTTAGAAGAGGGATGCCGTAATCCAAGCTATAAAATATTTGAAGGTAGGCGAATGACGATTCACCAATTTCCACCATGAAAAACGAAATAATTTATTAGGTTTTAATTGGATTTGAAATTCCTAGATCTTTTGAGATTCATTGAACTTTTCAATGGCATGTTTCAATCTCGAGTGTGCCCTCTCAAATTTTGTGACTGGGATGCCGAGGATCACAAAACAAGGTGTGAATAACCATACCAATTCACTTGGTATCCTTAATATTATCACCTAATCAATGTGCCGGTTAACCACACACGCTCCATTGATCTATGACAAACATTAAGTCACCCTTCGTGGTCCTTACTAGTCCAAGTTAGTGTGCCGGTTAACCACACACGCTCCACCAACGACTTGGTAAGGTACAAAGTGTGAATTCCATGGGTTAGCACCAAATTCACATTTTTCCTAAAGTAACTAAGATTGGGAATTATTAAGATTTTAGTTACTTTAGTATTTATCATTAATACTTTTAATGAAGGGAGAATTTAAAGTCATTGTCCTACCCGTTCGACTAACGACCCTCCACCAGTCAAGCAAGCGGTGGGTGAGAGTAGACACCCATTAAGTCGCCATTTTATAGGCAACAACCTTATACCCACCTTATAGACCGGCTTCGTGAATGAGGCCTACTAACGGTAAAACGACTTGTTCTTATACATATATATATAATAATTAACCATTAATGTTATAAATAGTATAAGTGTTGAATTTTAACTTTTTTAAAATTCTAAGGGCTAACTTGGAATTAAAGTATTCATAAGTGAAAACTTTTCCAATTCCAAAACTTGAGGGCAAGTTTTGAAACTATTCAAAACTAATTAATTCCATAACTTATGTGTTTAAAGTAGTTTTAATCCAAAAAACTCTTCAAGTTCCATAACTTATGGAAGACTTTAAACTAATAAAAGAATTAATCTTTTCTTTATTTTTATAACTTATGGAATTAATTAAGGTTACACTTTATTTATTTATTTATTTATTAATGAAGTGACTCTTGAATTTCCATAACTTGAGGACAAGTTATGGAGTCATAAAAAAAAAACAATGACACAAGACTCTTCATTTTGTAACCATTACCAACTTTTATGAGTTTTATGAGTCTTTAATGTGACTCTTCATGTAACTTGAGGACAAGTTACACAAACATATTTTGTACTCAACTCTTAGATTAAAATGGATTGAAAACAACTATTTCAATTAACTTTTCTATTAATCTAAGCAACTCATAAGAACAAGATAATTCTTATCAAACTTCTTCATGTAATTAGTCTAAACCTTAAACCAATACCAAACATGAATCTATTGACAATTATCTTTGAAAATGGATTAGCATGAACATTACCACATTAAAAAACAAGTTTATAAGTTCAAAAACAACGTAGGGTAATGTTCCTAGTCCATTTCTAGCCAAAAACCTCGAAAATATGCTGTCTGGGGTCCAACTCGTCGAGTGCATGAACATAACTCGGCGAGTTGGATGAATTTTGCCTTGGACTCGTCGAGTCCCTTCATGGACTCGGCGAGTCTGCTGGGCTGACAGCATCACAACTCGATTTTTCAGCTCCATTTGCAAGTATAACAAGAAAACTTGCCTAGGCTCTGATACCACTGTTGGGTTTTGAGCATTCTAACACTCCTAAGTGTACATGCAACCCTAAATACCTTGGATCTATGTTTTCTCTATTATACATGCAAATAAGAATATCCAAGGTATCATCCTAATCTATCATACAAAACATGAATATAACAAGATAGAATACATACCTCTTTGATGTAGAAAGTCTTCATGAAGCTTGAGTGCCTAGCCCCAATAGTGTGGAAGCCTCAAATGGAATCACAGTTATCAAAACACTTAGAATAACTTGAGAGAGTTCTACACTTCATGAAATCGGCTAGCCCTCTCTAGAATAATCCTAGTGGCCGATTTTTGTCAAGAATATGATCATTATATAGTGTTACAATTAGGGTAAATCCTTAATTGTCATGACTTTCCATTTCCTTGGATCCATGGGTTCAAATACACCATGGAGCACCCATGGACCATCTTATGGGTTTTAGCCCAACTTGATTATCCATGGAGCATTAGCCCACTATATAAGTATGGATGATTTACACAATCAACCCATATATTTAATTAGTCTTCTTTTGATCACTTAATTAATCCTAGATTAATTCTTGATCAATACTAATTAAACAATCTTATTATTCTTATTATTAATATACTAGAACTTATAATATATTAATAACCATAAGTGTCTTATTTCTCTCTATATAGTCTATCTAAGTGCATGAAGGTTTGCAACCCAAATGGACCATGCCGGGTCGGGTCAAGTCTTACCAATTATAGTTATGGACTTAGACATTAATCCAACAACTACACCATAGGGTGTGGGTGCCGTATCACGGGGGCGTGCGCCAGATTTTGATGGAGGAGGCGCACAAGTCCCGATTCTCTATTCATCCCGGGGCGACGAAGATGTATAGGGATCTTCGTCTAGACTATTGGTGGCCCTGCATGAAGCGGGATGTGGCATGGTACGTCGAGCGGTGCTTGACCTGCAGGAAGGTCAAGGCCGAACATCAGAGGCCGCATGGCAAGATGCAGCCGTTGGACATTCCACTGTGGAAGTGGGAAGATATCACGATGGATTTTATCACGAAGCTTCCCAGGACCGCACGTGGAGTGGATTCGATTTGGGTCATCGTGGATAGATTGACCAAGAGTGCTCACTTTATTCCGATTCCGGAGAGCATATCGGCCGAGAAATTGGCCGACATCTATATCAGGGAGATTGTGGCACGGCATGGGGTGCCAGTATCGGTGATCTCGGACAGGGATGTGCGTTTTACTTCCAGGTTTTGGAAGAGATTCCATGACGAGTTGGGCACTCGTCTGCATTTCAGCACCGCCTTTCACCCGCAGACAGATGGACAGAGTGAGCGGACCATCCAGACTTTGGAGGACATGTTGCGGGCGTGTGTTCTGGATTTCGGTGGTAGCTGGGATACCTATCTTCCTTTGGCTGAGTTCTCCTACAACAACAGTTATCACGCGAGTATCGACCGCCCTCCCTTCGAGATGTTGTACGGACGGAGGTGTAGGACCCCGATATGCTGGGGTGAGGTTGGCCAGAGAGTTATGGGGAGCACCGAAGTGGTGCTCAAGACGACTGAGAGGATACAGCAGGTCCGGAGCAGGCTTCAGACTGCTCAGAGTCGACAGAAAAGTTATGCCGACAAGCGTCGATCCGATTTAGAGTTCCAGGTCGGGGATATGGTCCTCCTGAAGGTGTCACCGTGGAAAGGCGTCATCCGATTCAGGAAGCGGGGCAAGTTGGGCCCGCGATTCATCGGACCGTTCAGGGTCTTAGCCCGGGTGGGCAAGGTAGCATATAGGCTGGATTTGCCAGCCGAGCTTAGCCAGATCCACAGCACTTTCCATGTTTCGCAGTTGCGGAAGTGCCTAGTGGACGATTCTGCAGTAGTACCTTTGGAGGATATTCAGGTTGATGACAGCCTGAACTACATCGAGCGCCCAGTCGCAATCCTCGACAGGAAGTCGAAGGATTTAAGGAACAAGAGGGTGGAGCTAGTGAAGGTGCAATGGCAGCACCGCAAGGGTTCAGAGTGGACTTGGGAGCCGGTAGACGAGATGATGGAGCACTACCCCGAGCTGTTTCAGGATCGGGCAGCAGACTTCGAGGACGAAGTCTAAAATAAGTGGGGGAGATTTGTAGCACCTGGTTTCCGGTATGTGAATTTTACTTGAGCATTGCCCTAATTTAGCCTCAGACTCGGCGAGTCATAGGGTCCGACTCGCCGAGTAGGGACGAGACTCAGGACGCGTTTTAAGTAGGCGACTCGACGAGTCCATATCCTGGACTCGGCGAGTCACCGCTGCGGGATGAAACCCTAAGTTTCAAGGGTTTGCACCCTATTTAAATTCTCATTCCGCCCCAACTCGTCCCCATTCACCCCCAGAACTCCCCCTACATCGTTTTCCCTTGTTTCCTTGAGAGTTTGAGGTGTTCTTGGTGTGTTCTTGAAGGTTTTGAAGAGTAAGAGGAGTAGATCAAGAAGAGGAGAAGGAGATCAGCCATCCTTGTGTCATTTCAACATTTCCTTTGAGGTATAACCCGTTTTCCCCTTGATTCTATGCTTAAAACTTCATTTGGGTCCTTCTTGGTCAATTCCCCAAGTTTGCATGTTCATTATATGTTGTAATAAGGCGTTTGGCCTTTGGATCTATGTAAGATTGAGCTCCAGGAGCTCAGATCTGTTAGCTTTTTGGCCTCATGAGGCTTGTTAGCCCTAGATCTACCATTTTGAGACATTTTGAGCCTTATAATCCATATTGGTGAATATCCACACGTAAAGTTGGAAACTTTACGTGTGATTCGTGTCCTAGAAGTCCAGATCTATGAATGGCATGGTCTGGAACCGAGCAAATCGGTATATTTAAGGAGTGCATGGCGACGACTCGGCGAGTCGCATAGGTGACTCGGCGAGTCTGGTCGCGAGTCACCGAATTGGTCCCTTCTTCATGTGTCGAGTTGAGCCTTGAGTCACAGGGGGTGACTCGGTGGGTTGGGAGCTGAACTCACCCATGTTAGGACTCGGCGAGTCAATGCCCTGACTCGGCGAGTCCAAGGCAATCTTCATAGCTCAAGAACAGACTCGGCGAGTTGTTCATACAACTCGGCGAGTCTTAGCATAAGGTGTTCATCGGATGAAGATGAACTCGACGAGTTGTTCATACAACTCGGCGAGTAGGATGAAGGTGTTGAATGGCAGATAGAAGGTGAACTCGTCGAGTCATAGCCCGACTCGACGAGTAGAACCAGGGACCCAGGACATTGGTTTGCTAGGGACTCGGCGAGTGGTGACCCACTCGGCGAGTCGGGTCAACTGAAAGTTGACTCCAGCTTTGGCTTAGAGTTAATCCAGGGGTAAAATGGTCATTTTACCTAAAGGACAGTTAGCAGTGTTTGATTGAGTATGTCGTGGAAATTGCAGCCGGAGGACTCCCGGAGCAGCAGCAGTCAGTTAGTTCCCGATCAGTTCAGCAGCTACTTTGAGGTCAGTTACCTTCCAGTAGCGGTGGGTCTAAGGCCACAATGCCGACCCACCAGTAGGAGTTGTATGATAGATGATTGTCTTTGTGATATCATCTAAGTTCGCTAGTACCTGACATGTTATATGCTAGCATGATATGCTGTATGTGATAGTAGTAGAGTTTGGTTGTTCGGACCGAAGGGTAGTCAGACACCCCAGACACGTCTGACAGTATGTGACGATATGTATGCATGCTGGCTTGATATGTTATATGTGATCGTAGTAGTAGGGGTGAAATAGTCCCCGAGGATCGGTTGTTAGGACCGATGGGTAGTCAGCACCCCAGAATGGCTTGACACGGGTAGGTCGGCACCCCAGAATGGCTTGACACGGGTAGGTCGGCACCCCAGAATGGCCGTACCGGGTAGTCAGGCACCCCAGAATAGCCTGGCAGTATATATGTTATGTGTTTGTATGGTATGCGGTACGTTGGGGGAACTCACTAAGCTTTGTGCTTACGTTTACAGTTTTGTTTTCAGGTACCTCTGCATCGAAGGGGAAGGAGCCGGCGCGGTAGCGGCACGCCATACACAGACTCTTCGGTTTCCGCATTTATGAGATTTACTGGGATTGTACTCTGATATTTGATGGGATGTACGGTTTGGCTTTTGAGAACATGGTTGCAATGTGTTATGGTGTGAACAAACAATGTTTCTTTTTATTTAGACAATGTTTTTATTTATTAATGTTTTCTAAAGTAATATCAAAAAAATTTTGGGTTGTTACAAAATCTGACTTCGTATGAGGAAGTTATGATTTTTGCAAGATCCGGATATAGTAGTAGACAACTAAAAACTCGAAATAGAGATCGAGAGACTTTTAGCCGACACAAACTAAATGAGCATTGAAGGTCTCAACAATAGCAGCTCAACGGTAAAAAGTCTGACAAAAACGGACGTCGGATGAAGAAGTTATGGATTCATGACGGAGTTTTCGTGTCCCGACCTACTAAAAATAATATAAAGATAATATATTAAAAATAAAGTCAAAAATTAGCCAACGGAGTCTAAACGAGAGTTGTAGAGCATAATCTCACCTACGCGTGCATATAATGAACGTCGAAAACGGAGCTCAGATGCAAAAGTTATGAATTTCTGAAGTTCGGGCACGAATCCCGACTCTGTGTCAGAACTCACGACGTGAGCCCCTTGAATGACCCTTCCAGAGCCACTTGACGTGTGACGCATGCCATGAAGATTTGGGACGAAACTCACGACGTAAGTTATGAAAAACTCACGACGTGAGACCCAAAATTCACCCTATAAATAGGAATCGAGGGCAGCCGACTTTAGTTGTTCATTTCTATCATTTATCCTACTTCTACACCCTATTAAGCCCCTCTAAACTACCCCAAAGCCCCGGTAACACCTCCAACACACGACGCAAGCCCCGAAGTCCTGAGATTACCGAGAAATTGACTTCTTTCCAGTCGAAGTTCTGCTCGACTTTCGTCTCACCTTCTTCAATCTATCAAGTGAGTTCATACCCCTATAATCTAAACTTTCAAATGCGTTATAAATGCTTTTTATACACTTTTAAGGGGGGGGGGGGGAATACAAGTAAACACACGGTTATCCCCGTGTGAAAGACATAAATCTTAGTTATACTTTTTGGTTATGTAATCAATCACATGTGATTTATAACTACAATTAGACTTACTACACTTTTAGACGTTTCACCAAACAGAGTACTTCAAATAGCTTTCTCAATGATTTTACATGTTAAAACACTTCTAGAAACTGTCTTACAAACTGTATGCATGTTTCCTTTTTGAATCTGTTTAAGTTATGCTTCAAACAAATGTTTTCTTACACTTAAACTGTCTTGTCAACTGTTTTCGAATCGTTTTATAAACTGACATCAAGTCATCAATATTTATTATTAAACTCATTCAAATGTGTTACGAAATTTCCTTTTAAACTTATATAGTATGTATACATATGTTGATATAAAGGTTCCATTAGTCAGTTCAACACCTTTGGGTAGCAAAGGTATACTTCCAGTTATACTCGTGCATTTCTAGTAACTATAATAGGTATAGTTAGGAGATACTACTTACAATTCCAAGTACAATGAATCACGCAAGAGTCAGTTCATTCATGAGTCTATACCAACGTTTTATTTACAAGTACACATTCTTCATAACAAGGATAATCTTTTCATACAAAAGGTATTTCATTATATTACTCGTGAACTTGTTGTTAGCAAACATGTGAGACAATGGCTTTGTTAGTACCAAAACGGAAGTCCCCATCTATAACCAGAGTCTCCTGGAGGGAGAGCGCGAATTTGTGTATAGATCTATATGGGTTTGACGAACCCGCACCTAAACTGTAAGCTCCAGTTAGACCGGAAGGTCTGGGGTGACAAATTTCGACATTAGTACCACGTCTAGTATGGTTATGAGAAACTTACAAATAGCGGAAACAACAACCCTTGTACGTAGTAATATACATTTAACTCAATCATGCTCAGGGGGTAATAACTATACCATGGGATATTATTAGCATGTTCACAATTCGGGATAAACACCCTTTTAACCAGTTTTACTTAAACAAAAGACTCACAGGGAGTATTAAAAACATATTCGATATAGATAAACTATTTTCCTTATTACCTTTATATTGTGAGTCATACACATAAATGACGAGGTAGACTATAACTTTTATAATAATAGTTAAACAGGGGAAAACCGTCACATTTACAGTGATGCGTACTTCTAAAACATTCAGGTCTTGGTAGAAGACTACTTTCTAAAACATTCAGGTCTTGGTAGAAGACTACTTTCAAAACATTCAGGTCTTGGTAGAAGACTACTTTTTATACTAGTAGAAAATATGGGCTTTTCTAGGACTTTTCAAAACATATACAAACAATTACATTGAACGATTTCAAATGTTATCATCAAACTTATACGAACAATGACCTTAAATACTTATGAACTCACCGGCCTAAATGCTGACCTACACTTTCAAAATAACTTGTATTCTCAGGTCACCAGTAGATAGGTACGATGACCAGGTTTTGCGAAGACCGAGCAGTCAAGACTCGTCTTTTATTTTGATTTCTTGTTGTAATGTCTTATTACTATGAAAGAACACACATGTATTAAACTATTACTATTAATGCAATGGACGATGTTGTTGCTTGTTTACTACTTTACATTTGTTGTGATACATTACATGATGTCCTCCGCCCCAGAACGTTTCCGCCGTTCTCGGTTTTGGGGTGTGACACTGCCTAAATAACTTTGTTATGTGTTTATGACATCCCTTTACACATCACAAAGCTAAATATGGATCCTAGCCTTGTTAATAATTTATTTAGGGTTAAAAATTATTTTAAAGATAAATTCGAACTAACTAAACTTCCTTTCATTTTGTAGAAAATGAATGACAACAACAATCCTCCTCCTCCTCCTCCTCCTCGTCCTTTAAACTTGAACTTCTCTCTTATCTCGATCCTACACAAGGATAAACTCATCTGTCAGAATTATTTGGACTAGATTTGTAACCTAAAGATTTCCTTGAGGTACAAGGGAAAATAATGTGTCCTTGATGGAAATATCTCTTATGTGGATGATGAGTCCTTTGAAGAAGTTATAGTTGCATACAACAAACATGATTATGTGTCTACAGAAGTTGGTAGCATTATGTTAGCGACCATGTGTCTTCAACTTCAGAAGAGTTTTAAGAGTCTTGGGGCATTTGAACTAAACATGCATCTCAAGGAAATGTTCCACGAGCAAGCTTGGAAAGAAAGATTCGTGATCATCAAATCCTTAATGACGTGTAAACATCAAGATGAGAATTCTGTGTGTGTGTGTGTGTGCACATTAAAAAGATGAAGTTGTACACCAATAAACAGGGGAATTTAGGTGTCGAATTTCCAAAGGAGTTAGAAATTAACGTGTTCTTGAACTCACTATGTAGTTCATATCATCAGTTCATCATGAACTATAATATGATCAATCTCGACAAAACTCTCATAGAGCTTCATGGTATGTTGAAAACTGTCGAAGCTAGTTTGGCTAAGACCAAAAGCTCGAACCTGACTACTCTTGTCATGGCCATTAATCATGGTACGAAGAACAAGAAGAAGTTTTCTCGTGTTAAGGGAAAATCCAAGGTTGGATCTTCCAATCAAGGCCTTAAGAGTAAGGCCAACTCTGAGATTTTTTCTAACACTTACGCAAAGGAGGCTATTTGTTTTTACTGCCAAGAGAAGTGTCATTGGAGACATAGCTGCCCTAAATATCCTGAAGACATGTAGAATAACAAAGCCATGGATGTTGGCTCGTCAAGTAATTTTATGATTGAACTCCAGAGTATGTCAACTTGTCGCTATAAGGCTCATGATACAGGATGTGGTACTCCAATTTTCTCAGATTGATAGGTACTAAAGGAAAGCATGTGACTAACACATAGGCAATCAAAACTTATCATGGGTAACTGAAGGACTGCGCCTGTTACAAATATTGGGGAGTACAAGATTATGTTTGAATACTGAAGTTTCTATTAGTTTAGTTGATGGTTGTTACTCACCAAGTATGTCACGAAACGTTATTTCATTTCATGCATTGTACAATGATGCTTTTCATTTTGCTTTTGATAATGATGTTGATGACATTTTAATTTATAAATATGGTTCCTTTATTTTTAATTTTGGTCCGTGTAATGGTGTTTATGAAGGTCATGTTTGTGTAGGCACTAATAATATAATGTTAAATGTTGGTTCTTTTAATCCTAATATATTAGACAAATCGTGTGTGTGGCATTGTTGTCTTGGGCATGTACACAATAAATGCATTGCCAAGATCCAAATGGATGGGATCTTGCAATCTTTTGACTTGGAGTCAAATGATGTATGCAAGTCTTGCTTACTTGGAAAGATGACTAAAGCACCTTTCACTGGAAACTATGAGCAAGGTATGAATTCAATGGAACTTATCCATACTAATGTATTTAGATCGTTCAAATCTGCCACAAGGCATTGTCAATGTTACTTTGTGGATTTTACTGATGTATTTAATAGATATGGATATATCTACCTAATGAAGCATAAGGCATAAACTTTAAAGTGTTCAAAGAGTTCCAAAAGAAAGTTGAAAACCAACTGGGCAAGAAGATCAAGATTCTCTGATTCAACATGGGCGGATAATACTTGAGTCTTGAGTTCATAGATCATTTGAAGGGTTGTAGGATTGTCTCACAATTTTCTCCACTTAGAACACCACAACTAAAAGGCGTTTCTAAGATAAGAAATTAAATGTTACTTGATATAGTTTGATCGATGATGACTCAAGATACACCTCCAATAACATTATAGGGTTATTCCCTAGAAATAACCGATAATATCTTACACCCCCTACCAACTACAAAGGTCGCTAAGACACCATCTGGAATGTGGAATAGGAAACCTCCTAGTCTTGCACATTTACAAATTTGGGTTTGAGAAGTTTGTGTGCGTCGTGAACCGAGCGATAAACTAGAAACAATGTTTTAAAGTATTACTTTGTAGGCTATCCTCAAAATTCCTTTGTATATCTTTTCTATAGTGCTTTTGAGAACAAAGTGTTTGTTGCTTGAAGAGACTTCTTCCTCGAGAGGGAACTCATGACTAAAGAAGCTATTGGGAGCCCAACTAATCCTAAAGAGATTCAAGAGTCAAATAAAGATAGACTTGCAGTTGAAACTGTCACTCAACCAGAGGTTGATCAACCTATTGACCAAATTAACATAGTTCCAACACCTCCCCTTTCGCAAATGTTATAGAGTTTGTCTCCCTCCTGAGTTTTATCGTTTCCATATAGAAACTGAAGCAGGTACTAGTACAAAAATGGGCTATTGTCACACATAGTCAGAATTTAATGACCACACATTCAAATATTTATGTGGCTAAAGGTACCAAAATAAATATCATGTTATTAGTTAGCTACATATGAACTCCAATTGTGTAACTATTCGGAAATGTATTGCCACAACTTCAAACATTTATGTGACTAAAGGTCACTTCTAATTTTGCTTGATTATTTAACCACATATAAATTTGGAACGTATGGCAAATGAAGAGTAAGTTTGAATCATTAGTCATAATATTCATATATAACATGACAAATATTTGTCACACACTTGAACACTAAAACCAAATGACATATATGGTCATAGAAATTAATTGTTTATGTGTCTAAATATTTGACTTGATTTTCTCATACATGATTTTATTGTAGCAAAAATCCAGTAATAAAACTTATTATGTGCGTCTAATGTTTAGTGTGTATTAACTTGCCATAAGCTAATGTGTATAGTCACATGTTATTTCTACCAACATCATGTGACTATATGAATTTATAATAGTCACACCATATCACAAATATGTATTTAAATGATGTTTATAGACACATTTTAGGTGATTATACATGTCCAATATATTTATAACAGTCACGTCATGAAATATTCATGTGGCTATTATTTAGAGCAAAAATGGGCAAAACCAGTTATCATTAATTTGATATTAATCATACTAAGTATTTAGGTGTCTAAATCACGAGACTATATATGGTCATATGAAGTAATTGTTTATGTATTTAAGTCATAGAGTCAAGTTTGTCACACATGATATCAATGTAGCAAAAATCCAGTACATATTGTCACATAACTTATTATGCGTGTCTATAGTTTAGTGTGTATTAACTTTCATAAAGCTAACATGTACAGTTAAATTATAAGTATTGAGTTTTTAAATCGAATTAAAATTTAGCTCACTCCTCTAAAACATTTCTTTGTAAATGGATGAGATTTAAGTTGAAATCCAACTTTCAGCAGGTTTTTGCATATTAAAGTCATTTTGACCTGATAGTATAATATATGCATTGAAGTATTTACAAATTGTATGAAATACAAAGAAACTGTGGTCTTTAACACTACATACAAGGTTCATTTATTTGTGAGTAAATACACATATATGGCATTCTTTATTACTTTTCGACTCTAAAACTCAAATTTCCGTTTCCCAAATTAAAATGAACATTTCTAAACAAAGACGCACATGATGACGATTGTGAATCCAATTTTTCCATCCTTGAAACATAATAGGGGAATTAGTTAATATATTAAGAAAAATGTTAGGTTAAACATAAGAAAAATATACTTAGAAGATATTTTTAAATTAAGTTCTAATAACAAAAAAAAATATAAATCACTATGTTATAGCAAAAGAGAACAAGAACAAAATATTATATTACAAAAATAATTGAGAATGCTTTGTTGCTTCTTGCATTTGGTCCAAAAATATAAAGCACTTTGACTTCTACAAGAAAAAAGACAAAACTTGTGTATAAGATAACAGATTCATAGCTTGTTAAAACTTTATGGTATAACCTAGTAATAAGTGATATGATCAAAGAACGATGTGATTAACATCTACGAGGGGTATAATGGAAATGAAGGAATTATTAGAAATAGTAGAGCAAAAAAAATTAATTTATCACATTTGCTACAATCAACTAGAATTGGCAGACATGGATCATGCATGATCATTTCTATAAAACCACAAATGTCACCTATGAATTTCCACTCAAAAAAACAATTATAAAGATAAAAAAGTTCGAGTAAATTACTGAAATCATCCCTGTGGTTTGGTCAAAATTACACGTTTGGTCCATAACTTTTTTTTGCACTCGGATCGTCCATATGGTTTGATTTTGTTGCGTTTTTTGTCCCTGTGGTTTGATTTTGTTGCATTTTTCGTCCCTTACATACATAAAGTTAGGGACCAAACATACAATTTTTACCAAACCATAGGGACGAAAAACGAAACAAAACCAAACCACAGGGGCGATTTCAGTAATTTACTCAAAAAGTTCCCAAACAATTAGTAGACATTATATGATTTCTAAATACTTTGTAATTACACAACTAGTGTGAAACCTTATTACTATGTGGTGTCATTATCCTTTTTTCCTCTTAAAACAATGTACTTTGAAAAATCAACATAATTATAAAACTGTTATTCAAATACTATGCAACTTTTCCCCACTATAATTAGAATGTTTTTCAAAGTGTAATGTCCTAATAAGATTAAATCTGAATGTAACTTGAAATATTTTTTACCATTTAAAGTATAACGCCTTCAATTTTGTAAATTTAATGTTTTAATAAAAAGGAACGAAATGAGAATGCTATAATACAAAAATAAAATGAAAATAAAATGTTTTCATTGTGACTTTACATAAAAAATATACATTTGTTCCCAAGAGAATAACATAAAAACAAAGCTCTAAAAAACAAGGTTTATTTATGTGATCTGCTCCTCAACAACATCTTTCAAGAGATGTACCTCTTCATTTTGCAACTTCAAGCTCCCTGCATTGTTAATATGCAAAAGTGTATCATAATTGTTATAGAGTTAGTGCAATACTAGTGAGTCCCTCTTTAATGGTTACACAAATTTTCTCAGACTTTATATATATATATATATATATATATATATATATATATATATATATATATATATATATATATATATATATATGAAAATACGCCATACAAAATTGTAATAACTAAAGTAATGACATGAGTGTATGCCTTAGGGTTTGGATTTTAGGTTATAGGGATTAAGGCTCATATATTAATAGAACATAGCTTACGGATCAACGCTTAGGGTTTGTGACTTATGTTGTAGGGCCTAAGGCTTATGTATTAGGGTTCAAGGCTTAAGGTTTGTAGCTTATGACTTATGGATTTTGGCTTATGGATTATGGATCCGAGCTTATGACTTGGGTCTTATGGTAAATGGCTTATAACTTCTGGCTTGATGCTTAATGACTATTTCTTAGGGCTTAAGGCTTAAGGCCTATTCCCACAAGCACATGTCGAAACCCACCCCACCTCACTTCCACCTTATCCCCACCTCTACACCTTATACCCAAAACCGACCTAACCGTGCACCCAAATGTACCCCTACTCAATACCAACACCAATACTTATACATATATTCGTACAAGCCTTCACTAACGCTTACCCCGCCCCATCCCACCGCCACACCACACACACTACCCTAGTATAACCCTACATATACCATTACAGACACCCACAACTATATCTTCATCCTACCCTTAAAAATAACCTTACCCATACACCCATCCCTTACACTCACACCCATAACAAAATACATTAATTTGTAAATAGGGTTTAACTTTTTGTTGTCATATTTACCTTTAAAGTTTGACTTTATATATATATATATATATATATATATATATATATATATATATATATATATATATATATATATATATATATAAAACATGAAATACACACTTGACTTCCTGACAACTCATCACTAACCATCTATTCCCACAAGCATAACCATGATTAATCCAAAATTTTGTGAGACATTCGAACTCCCATAACAGTTTAGGTGCACCACCTACTGACAAATCAACAAAGAGACCTACTACGAACCCCCTCACTGATAACCTAACTCACATGAAACCTTTCTCAAAAAAGAATAAGGATCCATTAATAAGAAACCTGGAAATGAACTACTATTATACAACCATGACTTTTCTATAAAATTAAATTTATACCAATGCCCGATATAATATTATTACTATTAAGCCACCAATATTATTTCCATACTACACAATCAATTATGCCAAATGACTAGTGAACCAAGCACAGAGTATCCGCCACACAACTGTTGGTTCCAACTCACAACACGAGTCATACAACTCAATATTTTGCAAACCCCACCACATACTAGATTATTATTGACGCATCACCAAATAGAAGCATGTTTGCACCTGACCAAAAAATAAGATAGACGGGTGAATTCTTATTACCACCAGATATAAATAAATCATACGGGAACCATGTTAAAAAGTCGAACCAAGTGTTCATTGGCTATGTTATTCAATCCACCTAAAATCCTTATAACCATGTTAGAAGAAGCACCACAACATACACCCCCAAAGGGAAAACACAACAAAACCTAGATCTAATGTATCTATGCTTCATTACAACCTTACACAAAGGTAAAGTATACGTGGATCTAACAAACGAAGAACCTCAATCGCTAACAGAAACATCCTCATGAACAACCAAAACAAGATTCCATACTTTAATTGAAACTGAACACAACCCACATACATACAACTAACTCGAGTAAACTTCTAGATTCAGAGAAAAATTCCAAAATTATCCATAAATGTTGTTAGAAACCTAATCGGATCAACCTAAATACCAACCCTACTGACCTAATATATTGAAACCACAAAATCAAAAATTATGTTGATCCTACGATCAAACTACTTAATTCTTCCCTACTTAGGGTTTAAACTACCACCTTCAGATGTCTATAAACATTGAGCCTCAGATCGGCTCAACCAGATACTTACCAACATGGACTCTTGTAGTACCAATAAAGATGACCCTTCTGATAATGACCAGCTAATCATAAGGAAACTCCGAATCTCTATGGAGATCTTTGAAAATTTCCCAAAAAATATTTCCTTTAATTCATTAAGAATCTTATGTAGATGCACATGAAATAATTCTGACAGTCCTAACATAGGAATAATACTTTTCTACCCGAATCAGGAACAACTTGATGCCTCCTTGGAGGTACCCGATCTTCTTAAACTGGATCTAAGATTCGACTTGCGACACCACTTTCATTGCGGCTAATGAACCATAATTACAAATAAGCATCAAACGCTCCTTTGCTGCAAGACAAAAATGATTCGTAATGAAGCAAACCTTAATCCCCTGTGATAGAGACCGGTGTGAGAAACGCCAATAATTTATTCTATAAATTGATAAGAATCCAATCTCTTCCCCCTCAAACATAGGAGGTTGGAGTGACATAACCCCGTCATAGAAAATGACATCCCAAACCATCAGCCAACCACCCAATTCCATGCTACAATCCTTGAGTCGATCATCATGACTGCTTCCTACTTGAGTCCTACGACTCAAACTGGCACTACTTTTCAGCAAGGCCCTTAAGACCTTAGAGTCAACTAACTCACATATGTCTATACTAATCGGCCCAATCATACTTGGCCACTAAGGCATGAAGAATTACCAGACTCGTATTCATTTTAAAGTAGGGATAAACATCGGAGCCAAACCTGCCAGAACCGGCATGAACTGGAATTGGCCCGGGAACTGACTTGGTGGAAAATAGGAACCGAACCGGACCGTCGGTTCTACCGGTTCCAGGTCCTACTGGTTTTTGTTGGGTCTTCAATGTTGGAACCGATCCTCGAGAAATAGCAACATATTCTAAGAAATATTTTTGTTCCTACTAGTTCCCCGTTCCAAAAATCCAGAAGAATATCAATTCGGTCCCTTCCCGATCGGTTCTATCCCCTTCCGGTTCTAGTTCCGGCCGGTTCCCCAGTCCAAATGCTCATCCCTATTTTGAACAAACATAATCAAAAGACCGATAAAGACATAAACAAAATGCAATCACTCATGATGTCAAACCATGCTATATATCCTTATATAGCTCCCTGGAAACTTTTTCAACTCTTATTGATTTGCATACGGATCTTGTGCTTTTGGTATTATTTGGCCTATACTTGTAACGTCCCAAAAATACGAGCCAAAAATTTCATTTTTAAAACATATACTTAGCAAAACATTAGAAATAAAACGTTCACCGATCATATCATTTCATAAAAGATATCGCATGTCTGGAAACATTTTATAAAACATAATAATGTCAGAGTACAAATCCCCAAGAAGATCTCATAGTGCGGAATACAAGGCATGTGTGTGATGTGCCTCTACCGCGCCAGCTCCTTCCCCTTCGAAGAAGAGGTACCTGAAACCAAAACTGAAAACTGTAAGCATGAAGCTTAGTGAGTTCTCCCAACATACCACATACCATACAATCACATAACATACATATATTTTCAGGCATATCTGGGTGCCCGACCTAGCCCTTCGGTCCTCTCGACCAGATACTGACTAGTATACCTGGGAGCTGGCCTCCCCTTCCGTCCTCTCGATCGGATACTGAATAGCATATCTGGGTGCTGGTCTCCCCTTCGGTCCTCTCGACCGAATACTAGGGACTATTACACATATATCACATAATCTATCTAGCATGGCTGGGCATGCCCTCCCCTTCGGCCCTATCGACCGGTAATCTGGGGGACTATCTCCCCCTACTGTCACTAGCACATAGCATCATATCATACTAGCACAATAAAATATGATTGGTAGTAGCAACCATAGATAAATATCACAGAGACAATCATCTATCATACAATTCCTACTGGTGGGCCGGCATTGTGGCCGTAGACACACCGCTATTGGAAGGTAACTCACCTCAAAGTAGCTGCTGATCTGCGTGGGAACTGACTGTCTTCTTCTGCTGCTGCGCTGGAAATCCTCCGACTATAATTCCCACAAAACACTCAGTCAAATACTGCTAACCGACCTTAGGGTAAAATGACCATTTACCCCTAACCAAGCCAAGAGTCAAAGTCAAAGTCAACTTCTAGTGGATCCGACTCGCCGAGCTAACTCGCCGAGTCCCTATCCATTCGATTGACCATAATCCCGTCTCTACTCGTCGAGTTAGGCATTGACTCGATGAGTTTTCCTTCTAAACCAAAGTCCAATAGTCCTTCATCCTACTCGCCGAGTTGTATGAACAACTCATCGAGTTCATCTTCATCCGAAGAACATTCTATGCTGAGACTCGCCGAGTTGTATGAACAACTCGCCGAGTCTGTTCTTGAGGCAAGAGGATTGCCTTGGAGTCGCCGAGTTCCTTCATGGGTGAGTCTGGCTTCCGACTCACTAAGTCACACCCCATGACTCACTACTGCACTCAGCAAACACGAAAAGGGGGAAAACTCGGGGACTCGCGACTCGACTCGCCGAGTCCGATGAACGACTTGCCGAGTCTTTCACATGCAAATATTATATACTCGATTTTGCTTGAATCTAGCTCATGCCATACATAGATTTGGGTTCTTAGGGCTTGATTAACACATAAAGTTTCCAACTTTACGTGTAAATAAACACCAATGAAGGTTTTAGGGCTCAAAATGCGCTAAAAGAGTAGATCTAGGGATTCCATGCAATATGGCTTCATAAAGGCAGTAGATCTGAGCTCCTGGAGCTCAATCATGCCTAGATCTAAAGGTTAATCAACTTATTACAAACCCTAATTCATACTCAAGCTTGGAAATGGCTCAAGAAGGACTTTAATGGAGCTTTAAAGGGACTATAAGCATGAAAACAGAGGGAAACTGAGTTATACCTCAAGGAAATCACTGAGATAACACCAAGATGTCTGGCCTCCTTCTTCTCTTCTTGATCTACTCTCCTTTTCTCTCAAAATCTTCAAGAAAACACACCAAAGCACTTCAATCTCACAAGGAACAAGGTTTGGAGGATATAGGGAGCTCTGAGGGTGAAAGGGGCGAGCTTGGGGGAGCATAAGATGACTTAAATAGGGTGCAAACCCTTGAAATTTAGGGTTTCATCAGACAACGGGGACTCTGTCACACCCCAAAACCAAGAACGGCGGAAACGTTCTGGGGCGGAGGACGTCATGTATAGTATCACAACCCAGTAAATGTAAATAAGCAAACAACATCATCCATTGCATTAAATATATAATTTTAATACAAGAGTGTTCTGTACAGTTATAGACACCAAAAATAATGAAACACAAAATAATATGAGATGAGTCATGAAAGCACTCCATCTTCTCAAAAGCTGGCCTCGGTACCTGTCTACTGATGACCTGAGAATACAAGTTATTTTGAAAGAGTTTATCAGCATTAAGCTGGTGAGTTCATAAGTATTTTAGTGTCAATGTTTCTTGTAAAAACGTTTGAACCTGTCTCAATGTATAAGTTTGTAAAAATGTAAGCAAATGTTTGAAAGTGTTTGTAAAAGTTTGAATCTCTCAGAAAATCCTATATTTTCTATAAAAGTAACCTTCTACCAAGGCTAAACTGTTTTGTAAACTTGTCTGTTGTAAAAGTATGTAATTACCCAAGTATAACTATCATTTGTTAAAAATATAGTTTGTACACTAATGCTTAAGTGAGATTATCACTAAAATATGTAATGGGTAAATCATTGTAGTACTGTAGCTTTGTATAATAAGACTACTGCTATACTAAATACTACTACCTTAAACCGGATTTATATTAAGGCATAATGTGATAAATTGCACGATGCTATCGACTGGTAACAACGACATAATGAATGGTCGTAATAAAAGAAATGACGTTTGGCACCCGCAGACCTGCAGGTCCGGCTGTAGCTAGCAGCAAGGTGTAGGATAGTCAATCCAGTATAGATCTATACGCAAACTCACGCTCTCCCTCCAAGAGAATTCTGGCTACAACTCGGGCCATGACATTTAAGGCATGCCCGATACAGTGGATCACAATTATTACGTATTTATGTATATGTATTGTTTCTCGTATTTCTGTATATGTATTGTTTCTCGTATATCTGTATATGTATTGTTTCTAGTATATATCTGTATATGTATTGTTTCTAGTATATCTGTATATGTATTGTTTCTAGTATATCTGTATATGTATTGTTTCTAGTATATCTGTATATGTATGATCCTGCGTTACCCCGATGGTAACCAGCTAATGATGTACTGATGAATATGGATATGGAAGTACTTTTATGTCTATACATGTATATATGATATATAAGTAATATGGAAATGACCTTCGGATGGTCACCCGAAATCCCACCAGAACACATCCAAATCGAGGAAAAGGAAATAGGGCGGATGGCATTCCTAAGCCTTTTGAACATTATTTATATATCTATACTTATATGGGCATGCAAATTGTATATGTAAAGCATAAATAAGTTTTCATAAAACATTTTGAAGCATAAATATAATTTCAAGAGAAGATTGATTTGATGTCGATCTATAAATCATTTTGAAAGCATAAGTTGATAAAACAGTTTAAGTAAAAGAAGCATTTGATTGAATCACAGTCTATAAGTAAGTTTGGATAGTAAAACAGTTTGTAAAACATTTCAAAGTAAGGCATTTTGATAAACAGCTTGAACAGTGTGAAAATCGTTGTTTTCCTAGTTATTAATCACATGTGATTAAACACAATCACATGTGATTGAAGTAATAACTTATAAGTATTTGACTTGTATTCCCCCCCCATAAAGTATTTAAAACACTTAAAATCATTTCAAAGGTTGATTTAAGGGGTATGAACTCACTTGCGGTGAGTCGTCCGAATTGCAGTGTCGGACACCGTGCTAGATGGCAAACGGAGACTGGTTTACACGTACGAGCCTAGTTATCATATAATAAGCATATATATATAACTAATTAGACATATAATAACTTAAATAAATAAGTTAATACACATAGGAAACATTTAAACACTTTTATGAGTGTTTAAGGTCCAAATGGTTGCATCTAAGTTGCTACGGGACAAGGCAAAAGGATTTGAAACATCAAAGGGCCTTGTATAGGAGTTCACCACCCAACAAACCCCACACCTTGGAGTTTACGGCCGTAAACTCATGGGTTTATGGCCGTGAACTCCTCAAATGGTGTTTTTGGGTGTTTTGTGGTGCTATCTTGATCCTAGAACACTCCTAGCTTTATTGGAATAACACATGAAGTAGTTTAAGGCTTTAGAACACCCCATATGGGAGTTTACGGCCTAAGGTCCTTCACCTTAGAGTTTACGGCCGTAAACTCTAGGAATTTAATTGATTTGAGGCACTTAAACATCAAGAATGGCATCCATGAATTTATCTAAGGCTAATGGGGACAAGAGGCACACTTTAGTGCCTTCACTTGGAGTTTACGGCCCAAGTCATGTTCCTTGGCCGTAAACTCCTTTCAAGGAGTGGTTTAGATGTGTTCTACTCTCCATTCTAGTCCCAAGGGTGCAAGGTAAATTGTCTAAAGGCCTTAGGTGTGCTTGGAATGATTTTTGTCCCACAAAAAGGGGTTTACGGCCCAAGAAGGGTTCTTGGCCGTAAACTCCTAGAAACTTATGGTTTTTATGGGCTTTTGATGTTCTAAACAAGCACAAGTACTAGTAGTTAAAGTTCTTAAGCATTTGGGGAAAGTTTTAGGGCATTTAAGCCCCTTAAAAGGGGTTTACGGCCCAAGGGAGTTCCTTGGCCGTAAACTCCTAGAACTTGTGTTTCTTGGATGCTTTTTGGCCTATAAAGATCATATCCTAACTCCTAAACAAGTTGTCTAACAAGGAATCGGGACTAGGAAGCCATAAGGTTCCATTTTGGAGTTTACTCCCCAAGAACGTTCTTGGGCGGTAAACTCCCGGATCTTGATATCTAGACATGTTATTGTTGTTAATAAGCATTAAACAAGTATTGAAACACATATAGAAAAGTAGACTCACAATCTGGGATGAAAACCCGAAGATCCGTCAGAGAGAATATGGCTTTTCTCTTTTTGGAATTGTAAATAATGAATTAATTTAATTCAAAAAACTATTTATAGTTCTGGAATATTTTGGCAGAAAATATTTTTATTCCTGATGTTGGATTGTAACAGTATGAAACTTGAAATGCCCAAGTTTCACAAAACCAGGAGTATCCACTCTCCTGATATCATCTAAAACATAAACCCTAATGTACACAAACTTGTTCGGAAAAGCTTGAAAATCACTAAAACTGAACTACCTTCTATTGAATAGATGATGTTCATACAATTGGAAATTTCGGGTTGTCACAGACTCGCCGAGTCCAGAATATGGACTCGCCGATTCGCCAACTTAAACGTGCTCAATATCCCGTCTCTACTCGGCGAGTCGGGCCTACAACTCGCCGAGTCCAAGGCTAAAAAATGCAAAACAATTAAATAAATTTTACATACCAGGAACCAGGTGCTACAAATCTCCCCCACTTATTTTAGACTTCGTCCTCGAAGTCTGCTGCTCGATCCTGAAACAGCTTGGGGTAATGCTCCATCATTTCTTCCACCGGCTCCCAAGTCCATTCTGAACCCTTTCGGTGCTGCCATTACACCTTCACTAATTCCACCCTCTTGTTCCTCAAATCCTCCGACTTCCGGTCGAGGATTGCGACTGGGCGCTCAATGTAATTCAGGCTGTCATCAACCTGTATATCCTCTAGCGGCATCACCGCTGAATCATCCACTAGGCACTTCCGCAGCTGGGAGACATGGAAGGTGCTGTGGATCTGACTGAGCTCGGTTGGCAGATCCAGCCTATATGCCACCTTGCCCACCCGAGCTACAACCCTGAATGGACCAATGTATCTCAGGCCCAATTTGCCCTGCTTCCTGAATTAAATGACTCCTTTCCAAGGCGACACTTTCAGGAGAACCATATCCCCGACCTGGAACTCTAGGTCTGATCGACGCTTGTCGGCGTAACTTTTCTATCGACTCTGCGCAGTCTGAAGCCTGCTTCGAACCTGTTGGATTCTCTTGGTTGTATTGAGCACCACCTCGGTGCTCCCCATGACCCTCTGGCCAAGTTCACCCCAACATATCGGGGTCCTGCACCTCCGTCCGTACAATATCTCGAATGGAGGACGGTCAATACTCGCGTGGTAGCTGTTGTTGTACGAGAACTCGGCCAAGGGAAGATAAGTATCCCAGCTACCACCGAAATCTAGCACGCATGCCCGCAACATATCCTCCAAAGTCTGGATGGTCCGCTCGCTCTGACCATCCGTCTTCGGGTGAAAGGCGGTGCTAAAATGCAGACGAGTGCCCAACTCATCATGAAACTTCTTCCAAAACCTGGAAGTGAACCGCACATCTCGGTCTGATATCACTGACACTGGCACCCCGTGTCGCGCCACTATCTCCCTGATATATATATTGGCTAACTTTTCGGCCAAGATACTCTCCTGGATTGGAATAAAATGGGCGCTCTTGGTCAATCGAGCTACGATGACCCAAATTGAATCTACTCCTCCCGCAGTTCGGGGAATCTTTGTGATAAAATCCATCGTAATATCTTCCCATTTCCATAACGGGATATCCAAAGGCTGCATCTTGCCGTGCGGTCTCTGATGCTCGTCCTTGACCTTCCTGCAGTTCAAACACCACTCGACATACCAAGCCACATCCCGCTTTAGGCAGGGCCACCAATAGTCTAGCAGAAGATCCCTATACATCTTTGTCGCCCATGGATGAATAGAGAATCGGGATTTGTGCGCCTCCTCCATTAAGATCTGGCGCACGCCTCCATGATATGGCACCCACACCCTACGGTGTAGTGTCAATAATACTCAGCTATCATAATCGAAGGAGGTGACTTGACCCAAAATTCACTCACTCTTCCAATGTTCCTCCTTCATAGCCTCCTGCTGAGCTTCCCGAATCTACTCTAACAGTGGAGTCACCACCGTTATCCTCATACACACATCCCTGATCGGTGCCGCCTTACAGCTAAGCGCATCGGCCACCACATTGGCCTTCCCCGGGTGGTAAAGGATATTGCAATCATAATCCTTCCCCACGTCCAACCACCGATGCTGCCTCATGTTCAGATTCGGCTGATCCATGAGGTACCTCGAACTCTTGTGGTCCGTGTAAATGGTACATCGAACCCCGTAGAGGTAATGCCGCCAAATCTTGAGGGCGAAGACCACCGCCCCCAACTCTAAATCATGCGTTGGGTAGTTCGCCTTGTGAGGCTTCAGGTGCCTCGAGGCATAAGCAATGACATGTCCCCTCTGCATCAATACTGTGCCTAAGCCCGAGATAGACACATCACAGTATACCACAAAATCCTCTACGCCCTCGGGCAGGGCTAAGATTGGCGCCTCGCACAATCTCTGCCTCAGAATCTCGAACGCTACCTACTGCTCAAATCCCCAACGAAAGACCACGACTTTCCTGGTCAACCGTGTCAGGGGTACGACTATCTTGGAGAAATCCTGAATGAATCTCCGATAGTAGCCTGATAATCCTAGGAAACTCCAAATCTCGGATGGAGACTTCGGAACATCCCATCTCATCACGGCCTCCACCTTGGTCGGGTCTACTGAAATCCCGTTTTGGTTGACGAGGTGCCCAAGAAACTGCACCTCGCGCAACCAAAACTCACATTTGGAGAACTTGGAATACAATCTCTCCCTCCTCAAGGTCTCCAAAACCTCTCTTAGATTCTCCTCGTGCTCCTCCTGTGTTTTGGAATAAACCAAGATGTCATCAATGAAAACTATCATAGACCGATCCAGCATCGGTCTTCACACGCGGTTCATGAGGTCCATGAATGCAGCAGGAGCATTGGTTAGCCCAAACGGCATCACCACGAACTCATAATGGCCATAACGCGTCCGAAACGCGGTCTTCTGCACATCCTCCTCTCTGACCCTCATCTGATGATAACCTGAACGCAAATCGATCTTGGAGAACCAAGATGATCTCTGCAACTGATAAAAGAGGTCATCAATCCTCGGGAGTGGGAAACGGTTCTTCACCGTTACCTTATTCAGCTCCAGATAATCTATACACATCCGATGCGACCTGTCCTTCTTCTTCACAAACAGGCTCGGGGCTCCCCAGGGTGAACTGCTCAGTCGAATAAATCCCTCGTCTAGCAGCTCCTATAGCTGCGTAGACAACTCTTGCATCTCGGGAGGAGCCAACCGATAGGGTGCCTTGGCTATTGGAGCCGCACCAAGAACTAGGTCGATCCTGAACTCTACCTAACGATCCAGAGGTATTATAGGAAGCTCCTCCAGGAACACAACATCGTAGTCTCGCACCACTGGAACCTCGCTCTTCGTCGCCTTACCCGCCTCCCGAGTATCCATAACATACACGACATATCCCGTGCAACCCTGCTGAAGGTAGCACCTAGCTCTCGCTGCTAAACATACTGTGTGTCCACACTATGGCCTCTCGCCATGGATCACCAACTCTCCCCCACTTGGGGTCCTGATCAGCACTAGCTGCTGTGCGCAATCTATCACCGCCCCATTAGGGCTCAACCAATCCATGCCTATAATCACGTTGTTCCCCCGCAATGGGATGGGAACCAAATCCACCAAATAGCGCTCCTCAAATAACCTTAGAACACAATCCCTGAATACTGCTGACGCTCGCACCGATCGATCATCGGCAATCTCTACCTCTAAAGGGCAATCCAACATGACCGAAGACTCAGCAAACCTCTTGCTAAGCGCTAGGGAAACAAATGATCGGGTGGCATCCGAGTCAAACAACACCTGAACCGGGATACCGTTCATATGGAACGATCCTAACGCATATACATAGAGCACATATCAATATCATAACATCATAAAAATAAGATAGAAGGAAAGAATCATACCCGTCACCACATCGGGTGCGGCGTGTGCCTCCTCGGTAGTCACCTAAAATGCCCGACTCCTCACCACTGGAGCCTCTGCCTTGCTCTGCCGGCCATCTGTAATCCGCAGGGTAGCTAGAGCTAGTGCCTTAACCGGCGCTGATGCTGTCAACAGGGGGCAACTGGCCTTCTTGTGGCGCCTCTGGTTGCAGTGGAAACACAGAAACTTAGACGTTTGTATCACAGGTGCAGGGGTGGTACAATCCATGCTGAAGTGCCCTAGCTTGCCGCACTTGTAGCATCTTGACGATCCCAACTTGCACGCTCCTTCGTGCGTCTTGCCGCATTTCCTGCAGCGGCCCCGCCCCTGTTGGCCTTTCGGCCCCGCATCTGGTCCCTTGGGCTTCTTCCCCGAAGCCCCCATAACATGCCCCTCTTCCGCCTTCCTCTTCCGGATGTGCTCCAGATCTATCTCCCTCTCCCTTGCCCTGGCAATCATAGAGTCCAGGGTAGGGCAAGCTGAAAAACTGACATGCTCCTGAATGTCAGCTCGTAGCATGTCATGATATCGGGTCCTCCTCATATCCTCATCACCCGCGTACTGGGGCATCAGTAACGCCCTCTCCCGGAACTTGGCGGTGATCTCCGCCACAGTCTCCGTCGTCTATCTCATATCTAGGAACTCCCTGGCCAGCTGTTGAAGCTCGACAGCCGGCGCAAACTCTGCCCTGAACCTAGTCACGAAGTCCGACCAGGTCATAGCCTCAACAACCGAGGCTCCCAATGAGTCACTAACGGACTCCCACCAATCCCTAGCTCGATCTCTCAAACATCCTGCTGCAAATCTCACCTTCGACCCCTCAGGGCAGAAGCTAGTCAACTTGGCAGACTCAATGTCGGCAATCCATCGCCTGGCAGCTATGGGGTCCTTCGTCCTGTGAAAATCCGGCGCACCACTGCCTCGAAAGTCCTTGAAGGACAGTGTGCGAGATCCCGACTGGCCAGATGCCATGTCACTCCTGAATGCCCTGAGGCACTCCTCCATCAACTCAACTATCCCTTCCTTGATCGACCCGAAGATAATGGGGGTCGACTCAAGGATGCCTCTGGTGATCTCTGACACGATGAACTCGCGTAGCCCCTCATCTACTAGCTCGGAACCTGATCCCGAACCCGATCCCTCTCCTGAATTGTCAACTGTTGGCCTCGAGCATAGTACCACCATTCTAAAATACATAAATAATAATCGTTAGCGATACTGATACCTATGGAGGGATCACACCAACTACAAGTTCCCTGGTCTTATCTTGGCCTTCCTCGGTTCAGGTGTGGATCCTCTGCTTTCAGTAGTACGGGCCCATACTACCTTCCACATCTGTCCGTACCTTCTCCAAGAACTACCTTGACTTCATCAGGTCCCTTTCACTACTGCTGATCACTGCTATACTCATCCTAGGCTTGCCCTAGGAAAATCGCTAACTCCACCCTACCCAGTCCTCAGCTACTGAAGGCCTCCTTGCAATGCCAGTTAGCCATTACCTGAATACCATCACATGTGGTGAGGCTCAATTAATCCTTCGAGTAACAGACTCGACTCTATAACGGTTAGACTCAGACAAGAGCTGCGCAATAGGGCAAAATCCAGCACTCTAAGATTATTCAACCCTGATCACATGTTACATGACGTATTCACCTAATGTCTAACTCCCATCACTCAGAGTCCCACGAAGCACAAAGCAAGCAACATTCAGACAACAGGAAATAATCTCAAGCAAATCCATCCTCATAAAGAGAAACTGACTAGCATACAATGCTAAACTCATACTATCAGGCATAACCTAAACATGCTATCCTACTGCTGTCTATCCAATCCTAGCATGCAGTTTTTCATACACTGAAGCACATAAAGCAGGCACATAAGGCATCACTCCTAGATCCTTAGTCCTATTCTAGTATGTTGTTCTACTGAAACTGATAAACATAACATAAGCTTGTATGGGTACTTTGGGGAATACTTACTTGAGCTCGGTCGGTCGCGCACATCACACACTTCGTTCCTTCTTAAAACTCTTTACTTAGCTTTTTTTTTTTTTAAAAAAAATTATTCTTTAAAATCTTTTAATCCCTCGATTTGAGTTCAGACACCCCCGAAGGTGCGTCCGAATCCCTCAAACCAGGGCTCTGATACCAACTTGTAACGTCCCAAAAATACAAGCCAAAAATTTCATTTTTAAAACATATACTTAGCAAAACATTAGAAATAAAACGTTCACCGATCATATCATTTCATAAAAGATATCGCACGTCTGGAAACACTTTATAAAACATAATAATGTCAGAGTACAAATCCCCAGGAAGATCTCATAGTGCGGAATACAAGGCATGTGTGTGATGTGCCGCTACCGCGCCAACTCCTTCCCCTTCGAAGAAGAGGTATCTGAAACCAAAACTGAAAACTGTAAGCACGAAGCTTAGAGATTTCCCCCAACATACCACAAACCATAGAATCACATAACATACATATATTGTCAGGCATATCTGGGTGCCCGACCTACTCCTTCGGTCCTCTCGACCGGATACAGACTAGTATACCTGGGAGCTGGCCTCCCCTTCGGTCCTCTCGACCGGATACTGAATAGCATATCTGGGTGCTGGTCTTCCCTTCGGTCCTCTCGACCGGATACTGGGGACTATTTCATCCCTACTACTACCACATAACACATATATCACATAATCTATCTAGCATGGCTGGGCATGCCCGCCCCTTCGGCCCTATCGACCGGTAATCTGGGGGACTATCTCCCCTACTGTCACTAGCACATAGCATCATATCATACTAACACAATAACATATCACATGTAGTAGCAACCCTAGATGAATATCACAGAGACAATCATCTGTTATACAATTCCTATTGGTGGGCCGACATCGTGGCCGTAGGCCCACCGCTACTGGTAGGTAACTCACCTCAAAGTAGCTGCTGATCTGCATGGGAACTGACTGTCTTCTGCTACTGCTGCCCCGGAAATCCTCCGGCTATAATTCCCACAAAACACTCAGTCAAATACTTCTAACCGACCTCAGGGTAAAATGTCCATTTACCCCTAACCAAGCCAAGAGTCGAAGTTAAAGTCAACTTCCAGTTGACCCGACTCGCCGAGTTGGCTTGCCAACTCGCCGAGTCCCTATCCATTCGATTGACCATAATCCCCGTCTCTACTCGTCGAGTTAGGCATTGACTCGACGAGTTTTCCTTCTAAACCAAAGTCCAATAGTCCTTCATCCTACGCGCCGAGTTGTATGTACAACTCGTCAAGTTCATATTCATCCGAAGAACATTCTATGCTGAGACTCGCCGAGTTGTATAAACAACTCGTCGAGTCTGTTCTTGAGGCAAGAAGATTGCCTTGGACTCGCCGAGTCAGGGCATTGACTCGCAGAGTTCCTTCATGGGTGAGTCTGGCTTCCGACTCACTGAGTCACACCCCATGACTCACTACTCCACTCAGCAAACACGAAAAGGGGGAAAACTCGGGGACTCGCGACTCGACTCGTTGAGTTCGATGAACGACTCGCTGAGTCTTTCACATGCAAATATTATATACTCGATTTTGCTTGAATCCAACTCATGCCATACATAGATTTGGGTTCTTAGGGCTTGATTAACACGTAAAGTTTCCAACTTTACGTGTAAATAAACACCAATGAAGGTTTTAGGGCTCAAAATGCACTAAAAGAGTAGATCTAGGGCTTCCATGCAATATGGCTTCATAAAGGCAGTAGATCCGAGCTCCTAGAGCTCAATCATGCCTAGATCTAAAGGTTAATCAACTTATTACAAACCCTAATTCATACTCAAGCTTGGAAATGGCTCAAGACGGACTTTAATGGAGCTTTAAAGGGACTATAAGCATGAAAACAGAGGGAAACTGAGTTATACCTCAAGGAAATCACTGAGATAACACCAAGATGTTTGGCCTCCTTCTTCTCTTCTTGATCTACTCTCCTTTTCTCTCAAAATCTTCAAGAAAACACACCAATGCACTTCAATCTCACAAGGAACAAGGTTTGGACGATTTAGGAAGCTCTGAGGGTGAAGGGGGCGAGCTTGGGGGTGCATAAGATGACTTAAATAGGGTGCAAACCCTTGAAATTTAGGGTTTCATTAGACAACGGGGACTCGCCGAGTCGCCAACTTAAACGTGCTCCATATCCCGTCTCTACTCGGCGAGTCGGGCCTACAAATCGCCGAGTCCAAGGCTAAAAAATTCAAAACACTTAGATAAATTTTACATACTAGGAACCAGGTGCTACATTAATACCTTCCACAACTATCCATACTCGTCCCAAGAATTGTCTCAAGGTTCCTAGGTCACTACTCAGGACCACTACTAACTGATCTACTCACATATCCCCAAAATCGAACGAGCACACACCAATTATCTCCCTAGATTCTCCTTTTAGGATTTTTCTTACACAGGTCCCCACATTATCACATTCTAACCTTCTTCCTAGGTCACTAGGAATTCCCGCACTACCCTACTATCACTTGGGATGAAAATTATACCAGCTGCAAATAACTATTTTACAATACAAATACATGTAATAAAGATTAAAGAGTCTTTGACTGAAATATCCTACACTACATCGATTGGAATCAAACAAGAGTTGCATAATAGGGCCAAATCAAGCATTCTAAAACTGTTTAATATTCGAGCCATTCAACTAAACGTATTCGCTCACTAGTTAATTAACATCGATATATGTTTCTTGTAGCACAAAGAAAGCAACATGCGAGCATCAAATCCAACCGAAAACAACACATCACAAAGATCATTTAATTCTAATATGCAACTCCTAAAGATACTTAGTCCATACACTATCATGCATCTATACTAGTTCACATATTAGGCACAAAAAGGAACCTCCCCTAAGCAGGTATTCTAGCATGAAACCATGAGCATATCCTTATTCTAATTTCTAGCATTAATATCTAACGATAACACATATAACATATCAACATGTATAGGTATTCTAGGAATCACTTACTTGAGCTCCGACTAATTGCACACATCACATCCTTTTCTTTTTGTAGAAACTTTTTGGAAAATGTTATTGTAAATACAAATCGTTTAGTCCTCAGTTTGAGTTCAGACACACTCTATAGAGTGTACCCAAATGCCTCAAACTAAGGCTATGATACTAACTTGTAACATCCCAAAAAATATAGTGAAAATTTCATTTTTACATAAATCACCCAAACCAAAAGAAATTTCATAATAAGATCATCATAGTCTCACATATAGTTTTCAAAACAGGACATTAGAGTATCAAAAAAATGATAGCACAAAAACTCAAGTCGATGTGGTGCAATCATGTCATGCTCTACTGTGTTTCGATAAAATACCTATGACATTTAAAGTTAAAACCATAAGCATAATGCTTTGTGAATTCCCTAAGATACTACATATCATACATAACAGTGGGCGTCACCACAAGGGTATATTTCAACTCATGTGAATGCTATGATCTAATAATAGTCTTACAGTCAAATCCATTTCTACAATCCTGCTGTAATCTTTCTAGCCATGGTCTTCCATGTATGTGTTTTGATCCAAGCACAATCTCTCATACAGGTAATGCGATCCCACCACAGTCTTTCATGTAAAAGTCACATAGACAATCTAGCATATCACATCACTTTTTGTCTTACATAGTATAATGAGAAAACTCATCTAAGCTACCCGACAGAAGCTAAACATCTACCTCAGGAACATAACAGCTAACTCAAGCTACCTAGTGCCAACTCACAACCATTCCTTAGCCAAATTATTGATTCTACCAAATTTTGACCAAAAGCCAAACTAGGTAAAAGTCAGTAGTCAATATCAATTCAACGAACCACCATGTCATGGTGAGTTTTTAACCGCGTTGTGGCTATGTCTAGACAAAACAGACACGTTGTAGTGTGGCACCATGACATGGGCATTCCTTGGCCATGTCATGGTTTAGTTTGAAATATTTTTCTTCATTAATAGCTTAATGTTTAAACACCAAGGCTCATAACATCAGATCTGGTACCTAATAGATTCATAATGGATAACGTTTCCAACTTTATCCATTAGGATGGTCCAAACTGTAACATCCCAAAAACTTCAACAAATTTGATCCTTTCAAAACAATTCATTTACTAATCAAAGTGTTTACAAAATCATTTTTTCCAAAACATTATTTAAAATCAGAGTCTCCCAAGATCCAATCACATGTAAAACCAAGGATGTGTATGGTCACACTTTCGCCTTGCCACAATAATCTGAAGCACCTAAAACAATAAACTGAAACTGTAAGCACGAAGCTTAGTGAGCTCCCCTAATGTAACACCACACAATCAAATAAGATACACAATCAAGAATGTCGGGTCCAATCAACCATCAGTTCGGAATACCCTAGGACCAATCAACCTTTGAGTCCAATCATCCTCATGATGAAATACCCCAGTCAACCTCGTGATGGAATACCCCAGCCCAGTCAACCATCGACTTGGAATGCCAATATACAATGGGTCCAGTCATCCTCGGGAAGGAATACCTTCAGGCCGAATCAGACATCGGTTTGAAATGCCCCCGATCTGTTGGCCCATGCATATAGAAAGAGGGGCCTCAACTACCAACCAAAATATGTGAACATATAACATGTAAACATATAATCAATCAACATACAATCAAGAATATCTACAGATCACTAAGCATAACATCATCCTATAAACCAAGATACAAATCTAACAGATCACTACAACATGATAGCATACTATCACATAACATGATATCGAATCCAATGGGCCGACCTTGGTGCCTTTGACCCGTAAGTATAGTGAGGAAAACTCACCCCTCGATCTGATCTATAGCTGATGAGGTCCCGACTTCGAATCTCACTTCTAACCGACACATATCCATCCAAAATACCAAATTCTCAAATACCATCCAAAAGATCAATTCTTAAACACCAACCAAAATACCCAAAATACCCCTTGGTCAGACTTGGTCAAAGTCAAAGTCAAAATGATCAAAATCCATAAGTCAACTAAGTCAAACTGTCCGGGTCAACCCATCTAACTCCACTCAGTTGAGTTGACAAAGAATGTGTACATGTGCCGTACTCCAAACGTACGCAACGTGTACTCGGACATTGACCACCATTAGGGATGTTGAGCACGTATGCACTGCGTACTCAGATTAAGCAGGGCATAAGCCCAAACTTCCCAAACTCCATTTAGAGCTTAATGCCTCTAGCTCTTACATCCTATTTCCAGATCCAAGGCTAAATCATCCTCAAGAGGCATAAAGTTTCCAACTTTATGACTTTTCATGACCATTTAGTGCTTAAATCAACATCTTAGTACATTAAGACCTTCTAAAGAATGCATGGAGCAAAACCAACCACCAAGACCACATTTTTATAACTCAATACCCCTCCTAAGGTCTGAAAGGACGGCTTAATGGTTCAAGAACATCTCATGCTCAAGAATCACCATTTTGGGACAAAAAGTAACTTAAAAGAGTGAAATGTCTAGATCTACAAGATGGATTGGTAAAGTTGCAAGCTTTATACCTCCAATAGGTTGCAATCAAGGTAGAAATCTCAGATCTAAAGTGCTCTCAAACTTCAAGATCTCCTCACCACCTTCTTCTTTCTTTAAAAAACACTTCAAAACTCTCAATAGGCTTAAAAATGAACTCTTGATCTTAAGGTTTTTTTGAAGGGTCGATGTCACAATAAGAAGCTGAATAAGAATAAGATGTGAGGTCATTAAACTGCTTAAATATGAGCCAAAACCCAAAAAATTAGGGTTTTCATGAATCTCATGTACGCCCTGCGTACGAGGTGTACGCCTAGTGTACTAAGGCGTGTCCTAGTACGATCAGCGTACACATGTACTCGCAATGAACTCCTAAAGTCTGACTTTTACCAAAATACCACTAAGACCATTTTCGCACTCATTCTTTTACTTAGGGACCCATATGCAATAAATCTAAATATAAGGGTCAACAATGAAAGTGCCTTGAAACAATATTTTACAATTATACCCCACACAACTTAGACTTCATCCTCAAATTATGCTATTATAACTAACCTAGGGTAGTGTTTCCATTCTCCACATTGGGTCACTTAGACAGTCCTCCCTAGAAGCCGATCCAAATGAAAAGTCGACTCATTTACGTGGCTGACTACCCATACCACCCTTGAATTTCTAACTTTCATCACTAGAGAAACCATCACAACCCTCCCAAATTTCAGAAATTCAATACCTTAACTAACTCTTAAGCAAGCAAAACTATCTCAGAACATATTTATTATAATATCTATATCATCCGAACCATACAGAACCCTTAGGAGCCTAACTTAGCTTGTTGATTCCACTGGTGGATCGGTACTCCTGACCGTTCTCTACTGCTAAACCCTTAATCTGAAAAACAAGTCGGCCCCCAACACGAGCCTCAACAAGATAACCACTATAGTGAGGCAGAAACAACGCCAACATATTCTACAACTTCCTAGATAAGACTGAATGTATGAAGAGATCCACAAAGTCAGTGACTCTCTGTTGGATTAGGTGTCTAAGCCCATAACGATAATTGGTATGTACTTGACCCGATAGTAGCATGGTCAATTTTGGGTTTCATTCACCAAAACAATTTGATAGGATGGATATTTGAGAAAGAGGTTATTTGTGAATTATTAATATATTATAAGTGTATATTAATTAGGAAATCATATTATTTAATTAATATTGGTCAAGATTTAATTTGGAATTAATTTAGTGATCAAAAGAGTTTAATTAAATGAAGGGGACTAACTATGTAAATAAGTCATACATATAGTTTGGGCCAATGAACCATGATTGATTAATGATGGACTGAGTTTATGTGAGAGTCCATGAAGTGTTAGACCATAAGGCTTATCATATGGATTATTGGATTAACGGCCCAAGGAAGTAGATTAGGCTTTAAAAGTTGAAACTTTAGGAATTCCACACTATAAATGTAACCCCTAGCACCACCAAAATGGCCAATGATTCCATGGGGAAACCCTAGCCGATTTTGTGTGCTCCTAACCGCTCTCTGAAAGTCTTCCAATTGTTGATGGTGTTTTGTGAACCATTTGAGGCATCACACTTGAGGTGCTAACCTCTTAAAAGGCCAAATTCTACATGCTACAACTAAGAGTTATTCTTCTAAGTAGTTTTTTATGCTTCAAGTATCATAGTCGTATGCTAGTTATAGCTTTCATGCTTTGGATAACTTTGTTGCACGTATAACTAGAGAAACCTTAGATCCAAAGCGTTAGGGTTGTGTGTGCATCATATGAGTGTTTTAGTACATAAAACCCAACAGTGGTATCAGAGCCATGGGTGTTTTCTATTATATAAATGCATTGGTTAATCATTCAAAGCTGAAAAAATTGAAAAATTAATGTCCGAAGAGTGGACTTGACAAGTCCCATTAGTGCACTCGATGACTTGGGTCATTTGGTGATGAACTCTACGAGTCCAATATCTGACTCGACGAGTTGGATCATTAGTTAGCAGTTTTTTAGGTTTTTTTTTGTTAGAGTTGAATTAGGATCATTACCTTAAACTGTTTTGTATCATAAATTCTGATTTTTTTTGATATGGTAGTGATTGTCTCCATCCAACTAAAAGATAAATTGTCAAATTTTAATATAATTACTAGTTTATATGATAAGCTAGTTATTTGTATCTTTTGATTTGAAGTTATCTTGCCATATGAGTTCCATTAGGTTAAATTGGTAATAGATAAATAATATGATTATTTTATTAGTTTAAAAATTTGATCCAAATGTTTTGAAGAGTTACAAAACTTGTCTTCAAGTTATGGAATTCAAAATTTTTTCAAGAATTACAACACTTGTCATCAAGTTTTGGAATTAAAAAGTTTTGAAGAGTTACAAAACTTGCCCCCGTATTTTGAAATTTGAAAAGTCTCTTTTATGAAACATTGAATTCTAAAACATCTAGTAATTTGAAAAGGTATCAAAAGTTTCAACTGTTGGTTTTATAACTTAAAAAATTAATAAAATAGTTTTAATTTTGAATTTTTATATTTAGAGCCTTGATGTTTTTAAATAATTCAAATTAAAACTTTTGGCCTTTATTAAATTAATTAAAGTGTTTAATTAAAAGAGAATTAATAAATCCATAATTATATGGTTTAAGTTTAACTAAATTAAGTAGGACTGTTCACTATTTGGATAAACCGAATTGTCCAATTGGACAATTTGGATCAGACTATTTGGTTCGGATATTCGGATTTTTGGATTGGTTTTTAGCAAAACCGAATTATTATTTTGGATTGGTTTTGGTTTATAAAATAAAAACCGGATAGTCCAAAAAAACCGAATTGCAATTTATTATTTTGTTCTTTTTAATATATGTCTTTAATAATTTATAAATTTACTAAATTATTCTTTTAGTATATTAAAAATTTTCATCTATTATAATACTTTAATATATACTTCTTATGAAAAAAATTGGCTATAAAGTAGTAAATTATAATATATTTTTTTGATAGTTATTTATAATTTTTAATTCACAACTAATTAAACAATATTTTTTAGTTTATATTATAAGGTAAGTTAATACTAAAGTTATATATCTGTGGAAATGTCATAATTTTTGAAAACCGAATTGTAAATTATTGTGTTGGGTTCTAGCATTAATATTTCATTTTGGTGTTATATTGAGGACTAAAATCAACTTAAATTGAATTTCTCCCTTGTAGATGTCTAGAAATGACAACTATGGTCTTCCCGAATCTTTTGGGAATAGTTTTCCTTAAGAAGACGATGTTCCACGATTGGATCGTGGAAATGGAAATCATACTTCCCTGATCCATATGTTCATCGACTTGAAAAGTTCAAGGTCACTTAAACCCTATTGGCAAGCAAACACCAAGATGGAAGGTCTGTGTGTGAACATGTCTTAGAGATGAAGTCACACATTGAGAGGCTGGGAATGTTGGGAGTCGATGTCTCGAGGAAGTTGGTTGTTAACTTGGTTCTTTAATCACTTCCCAAGTCATATAGCGAGTTCATTAAAGATTACTATATGACAGACCACGACGTGACCCTTATCGATCTTACCTATTTGCTAATTGCTGCTGAAGCAGAAATGATTTGGCACACTGGTCAAGCAAATTTGGTTGGAAGATCTACTTCCCAAACTTCCATGGACATTGACAATGGAAACCTTGGAAGTCCAGTAAAGTTTTCTCTTCCTAATGGAAAGGAAAGTCTAACTATCAGATTGTCCTGTGTGCCGTTCCAAAAGAATCTGTTTGATTCTATTTCCAAGAGAAAGGGTATTGGATGCGAAGCTGCTGTATCTACCTGAAAGGAAAAGAAATGTCAAAAAGTATGACTCTGCTTTAGGTAAGTCCACTATCTAACTCTATAAAGTTCCTATTTCTAGATTCTTAATACATGATGTGATAAGATTACATTTTGATGTTTTATAGGATCGATGAAAGGAAGCTTAAAGGAAAAGCATGTTGAGTCTGATAGCGAAGAGATGGATTTCAATCGCATGGTTGGATGATCAGATTTTTGAGCTGCTACTTAGGAGTTATGATAGATTTCTTAGAAATATGTAGTAACATAGTTTTCATTTTAATTGTGTTGTAAGGACAAGTTTTTCTACAATTTTATAAATAAAGAAAAATTTGATTTTATCTTATTTTATATTTCCTTGCAATTGCATTTGTGAAAATTGATGTTTGTATGTTTCTAATTTTAGCAATATGGATTTGATTCATTTGTTTGTGGTAGTGTCTAAATTTACCAAATAAGGAAAAACTCTCATCACCAAGTTTCAATTGGACAGAAACTTGGAATCATGCAACTTGTATTGTATGACGAATGAGAACCTTCATCTTTGACAAATTAAGAGTAATTCCTTGATCACATGTATATATGAGTCAAGTGAAGGAATTGGGGATCTAGTACACATTGTTGTGCACTGGTCCAGGTCCACAACAAAAAATGATAAGACTATTCGTGATGATTTACTAAAAGTTTAGTAAACATGGTTATGCTTACAAGATTAAGTGTAATTCTGAATCATTGAGAAAGTTTCAATGTATATCAGAACGAATAAGAAGAATCAATTAGGCAGAAAGATGAAAGTTTCTCCAATCTGAAAGGAAATGAGTATACTTTACTATCGTGTTTTATGATCATCTTAATGATTATGAAAGCCATATCACAATTGATCCTCTAAGGACACCTTAGTGCACTTGTTGTCTAAGAAGACGAATCGAGAATTATTGAAATGGTTAAGGTGAATCATACTTCGTTCCAAAATCGAGTCTTGGAGTCATTCTCCAAGATTGTGACTTGAGTGACATATCTTAAGTAGGTTTAGAACACATCATGAAATGTGGAGTAAGAAATGGTTCTTGCTCATGCACATTTGAAATTGGTAGTTCTGATGTCTTGGATAAGACAAAGACCAACCGAGACCAATTATATGAAGTGTCATTCTTGATAAGAATCCGCACTTACTCTTGAATATTTGTTTGTAATGAATGTTTCCTGACAAGAGAATCTTATACGTCAAGGGGTCAGTGGGAGTCTTAAAGACCTTAGAAAGCTTCAAGAACTAATCAAGAATAAACCTATCGTTTATCACTAGCATACGACTTGAGGTTTGTAACCTATCGTGTTGACATATTCTTGTTTCTGCGCCATTCCAGTTAAAGTTGACTATGTATGTGAGTTCTATGAGTTCTCAATTGTTTTCATAAGGAAAAGCACCTAAATCAGTGAAAGTTCATTGATCAGTATGGGTGAGCTGCTCAACAACATGGAACACATGTTAGGCCCTTGTGCTGCTAAGTGGCAAGAAATTAAGATTGAGTAAGTTCAGTCCATATGAGTTTGAATTTGTCATAGACCTTGTCTTATGATAGATTCGTTATTGATTGGAACACATACACCATAAAATCTAAATGACAAAGGTTTCTCTCTAATTCATGAAAATGATTGTGAGGAAACACTTTCACTAAGTAGATTTTAAGGAGATAGCAGTTGTGTTAATTGCGTTCTCAAACTCGATTATGATTACGACATCCTTCTTCATAGTTCGAATTGTGAGAAAGGGAAAATAGTTTGAACATTCGCGAATTATTGCCATAAGTTATAAAATAGTTTAGACACACATATGAGCTTTCTAATAAAAAGTGTATGAGCTAAGATAAAGACTTATCAAAGCATCTCGTATCAGAAATCTAGATTTCTGGGTACATGTCAAAGCTAGTGGGAGCATAAGTGTTATGCTAATAGGAATGTAATTATTAAGATAGTGGGAGCATGATTATTATGTGAAGTGTTGCAAGTTAGCAATCCTGGTTATAGGAAACAAAGACTAAGAATTTTGCAAAGTTACAGAATTTGAAAAGTTGTTTCACTATAGTGAGGGGGAGGATACCTATACTTTATTTAGAATCTAAAAGTTTAGATTGAAGTATTAATCAAGCTTAGTCATGCGCATATATGAATACCTTTTTGAAGTGGTTCAACATTGGAAATTCTACATATGGAAATATTATAGCAAAAGACCGGTCAAGTATCATTTCTTTATGTAAGACATTATGAATTGTGTCCCATATGCTTCGGTTATAGGATCGATTGCATGTGCTCTAAGATTCACATTTTCTTATTTTCCTAATACATAGGGCATTAAGAGGAGTAGAACCAAATATGACTAAAGTTATTAAGAAACGTTCAAGGACAATCTAAGTTTCGCTAAGTATTGATCGCTTGTAGTTGGAAGTATAGTAATAGATGGACCATATTGGCATCATTATGAATAAATAGAATTTTGTTAATAATGAGTTGCCATATGGAAAATATGGAAATGTTTCCATAATGGGAGTTGGATATAAAGAATATATGTGTAGGTTGAAAACTTTTTTGCAAGAAGGATGTTCAAAGGAATGTACTTTGAATTTGAGACTTCGCTTCCTTGTATTTGTTTTGTTATCAATCTCCAGTGGAAAGTTTTGTGATATCATTGGCAAAGTCTCTATGAATTTTGTACCTTGACATCACAAAAGGATCATTGCATGGTAGTTTAGACTCTAACATATTCTTATGGTGGCAAGAATTAGGTATTCTTACACTAAGTAATAAGGATTTGGAATTGTGAAATGAGCATCATTGAAATGTTTTCAACTGATCTATTTCAAAAAGTAAGGACCATAGGTAAACATAGTGTGCATGGGATAACTATTGTTTTAATTCGAGTATTAAGTTGATTAGTCGAAACATTGTAAAATGATTAATGTGTAATCAATATGGTGATTAACTAATAAGTGTTTATTTATATTCAAAAGTTTTGAAATCATATTATATTAGATTATTATTGTGTTTCACTTCACATTTTTTTGACTTCCTGAAGAATATGATTATTCAAAAATTCACAGTCAAACATACTTTGGAAGTAGGTAATGAGGTAAGACTGTTATGAATTCGTCTGTAGATTGTCTAAAGTGTTTAGACATATCAAAGTTTGTTGAAATGTTCATGGGTACTACTGTAATAAGATTTGAGTATTGGATTAAACCCACACTCATCTGAATCACTTCATGGATTTCATCACGAGTGATTGTGAGACGATAATATCTTATATTCTTGAAACAGAGACATATAATTGCAATTTACAAGTCGGTTGCATATTGATGATATGTAAACGCACCAGTAACTTGGTGTTATAAAACATATTGTTATATGCGATTTGATGAGTAAATAGTGCAAACATATAAGTTGAAGTTTATCCGTTTCTTTTACCCTAAGAGGGATAAAAACGATATACGTGGGCCCCTCCATGATTTAGTGATGACACCCTAAGCACTTGACCAATCCTAGATTGATTTGATTTGTTCAATTAGTCGGTCGTCATAAATTAGAAATTGGGAAACAATACATAGACAGAGAGAATGATTATAATCCATGTCCCATGTCCATACGATATCTAGAATAGAGGAGTATATGATCCCTTATTTAATGGACGCGTTGCTGATAAGATTAGAGTTCAACAACGACTCTTGAGAGCTAAGATTGCTAATCGGATTCTGAAGTTGCATTGGCAGTTATAGTTATTAGACTTATACAAGTGGGAGATTGTTGGATTAGGTGTCCAAGGCCATAACTATAATTGGTTTGTACTTGACCCGATGGTAGCATGGTCCATTTTGGGTTGCATTCATCGGAACAATTTGATTGGATGGATATTTGAGAAAGACGTTATTTGTGATTTAATAATATATTATAATTATAATATATTAATTGAGAAATCAGATTATTTAATTAATATTGGTCAAGAATTAATTTGGAATTAATTTAGTGATCAAAAGAGATTAATTAAATTAGGGGGACTGATTATGTAAATCAGTGATACATATAGTTTGGGCCAATGATCCATGATTGATTAGTGATGAACTAAGTTTATATGAGAGTCCATGAAGTCTTATCATATGGATTATTGGATTAAAGGTCCAAGGAAGTGGATTAGGGTTTACAAGTTGAAACTCTAGGAATTCACACTATAATTGTAACCCCTAGCACCACCAAAATGGCTAATGATTCCATGGGAAAAATCTAGCCAATTTTGTGCGCTCTAAGCCTTTCTCTCAAAGTCTTCCAATTGTTGATGGTGCTTTGTGAACCATTTGAGGCATCACACTTGAGGTGCTAAGCTCTTGAAAGGCCAAATTCTACACGCGACAACTAAGAGGTATTCTTCTAACTAGTTCTTTATGTTTCAAGTATCAAAGTTGCATGCCAGTTATAGGTTTCATGCTTTGGAGAATTTTGTTGCATGTATTACTAGAGAAAACTTAGATCTAAAGCATTAGGGTTGTATGTTCACTTAGAAGTGTTATAGTACATAAAACCCAACACTCTCAAGTCTAAAAAATCTAATAAAATCTATCAATATGCTTCCCGATCTAGAAACCCATCAGATCTAAATTTCAGAACCCATATTCCAGGACTGACATTCACCCATTCGTTGAATCCACCCTTTTTCCTTGTGTATGACCACTACCGAACACGTGGAGAAGAACCCAATCACATCAATCGTGAATTTTCACCATCTCTAAATCCATAATATGTACCAAATTCCTTTAACAAACCCTTGACTACCTGACACGCCATTTCCAACAACTGCTCCTACGAGAAAAGATGAGAAATCCAAGAATTTTCACCTTTTCCTCCAATCTTCATCAACTCAAGTGTACCCCCACCTGGTAAATCACTTGAGCCATTCACAAAGAACTTCGTGATTCGAGACTTCATAATCGATACCCAACCTTGATAATCAAACCCCTAACAACAACTTGCAAGCAAACGAGATTTATAATGAAAATGTTCCATAGAGACTTTCTGATCACTGTACCGACACTGAAAGTACTTTAAGTAGAAGAAATCAACAATCATGATCACTAGGCCCACAACGTATGTATGGAATGCTCTCGATATGAAACCAATGTTTTTGGCATTCCAACATTCGCCTGGAAACTCACAACCAGCACTACGGAGGCCTAAAGATACTCAACCTCATTCCACCACCTTGCAGGGACTTAATCAATGTCCCTCTCAATGCTATCCGAGCGCAAAAAGGCCACATTCTTTTACCACACACATTTCCTTTCTCAAAACAAGCTGCTAGCAATGGAAAACCCTAAAAAATCATGGTCGCATACGACCCGAGAATAAGATAAACGGTCATATTCTTGGTCCAATTTAAAGGCTATAAACAAAAAAGGAACCATGCATATAATTCAAACCAAGTGATCCATTGATATCTTGACCCACCCATATATACAAATCTCGGAAATATAATGAATTTACCACAATGCACTCCCATAGGGAAACTATAACCTCATCTAAAAAGGGGAGAAGTACCAGAGTTCAAACGGAATGACACGCCTCAATCATTAATAGATGACATCCTCACTATTAGTTGAAACAAGATCCCATACTTGATTGAGACAAAACAAATTTCACTAATACATAACTAGCTCGTGAAAACATTTGAGGTGAACCTAGATGCTACCAAAACCTGAACCTGCTATGAACCAAAATTCCACACCACCATTGAGGGTAGGCATACCCAGAGACCAAAGGAACTTAAAACATACTGAACTTGATGATAGGTTGACACATATATTAAACTTCAACTGTCAAAACTTGACACTTTCGAAGAATCTTCGCTGAATGATGAACGATATGATCAATGATCGAGGATGCATTGAAATTGGATCTAATGAACCAAAACCCGTATGGAGTTGGACGTACCCAACTGTGAGACTGATTTCCTGATCGACCTCTGCCCAAGCTAAACTATAAATAGAAATCCATACCACCAGCTAACAGTTCCTTCATCAACCGATACTCAACCTGGGTGATCCTAGGAGCTCGTCATCTATTCATTGGCAACCCTAAAAGGAACCAATAACTGCAACGAGTTCTTGACCAACTACTTTCTGCTGAGAGACAACCCATGTACCTCCTGGACACATACATCTGATCGCCACTTACTATATACCCCTGCCTTAACCAAATCCTAAACCAAGATTCCACATACCCGCATCGCGGATCCCTATGAGCCATTCTTACAAAATCACGAACTCGATCCGATTGATGATCCATCCAAGCTGAATACCTTGTTCTCCCCCACTTAGGGTTCAAACTACCACCCATTGCTGTTGAAACCATCCATATCTCAAACCGACTCAACCATATAAAACCATCCCTATCCTTGGAATGTATAACACACACAAGATGATCTTTGAGATAAGGATCAGAAAAATCCTAAGAGAATACTGAATTTCAGCTGAAGACCTCTGAACGTTTTCCAATTATAACCGGTTTAACCTTAAGGATTTCATGCAAATGCATAAGCAAACACCAACTTACTATCCAAAACATACACTCCTTTCCTCCAATCCCTTCTGTCAATCTGATACCTTACTTTCCTATATCCAAGGAAAATAGACCCTTGATCCATCACTAAGCCTCCATACCAGATCAATCCTCTTACGCATTCCTACGATGGAGTAATTTCACCAAATACTAAAACAATTGGCCCCATGCTGGGTTTACATCCCAATTCTAAAAGTCACAAGCCTCCTCACTCCTTCTCTGAACTCGAAAAACTAAAATGGCATATTCCCCGCTATAGATAACGACATTCCTATCCATCAATCAACCACTCACTTCTAGCTGAAATCACCATGACAGTCATAACAATTGTTCCATTCTTGAGTCCCGTGACTCGAATGAATGACCTCGAGCAAAGCCCTCGAGACCTCAAAACTACAAAATCATCTAGGTTTGCACCATTCAAACCAAACCCACATCACCACTAAGGCCCAAAACAAGTTCCATACCTATCCTCATGGTTGAGCAACCATAACCAAAAGATCAACACATACGGAACCACTGCCACGAATCATGACATCAAACCATGCTAGCTTCCCCGACCAACCCTCAGAATCCCTGTAACTCTCCTCGATTCAAGTATGGATCCTATGCTTCTAGTAGTATGGGCCCCATACTACCTTCCACACCTATCCATACCTTCCTCAAGATTCATCTCGGGTCCTCTAAGACACACTAAGGATAATACTCTCAATACCTACTTAACAACAAAACAACCGTACTAAAATACTTCCTAGGCTCTCCTAGGATTCCCTACCTCCCTTGCCATTAGCTGCTGAACGAATCCAACTAATGTCAGCCAAATGCTTCAAGAATACAAATAGATACAACAAAGCTTAAATAATCATTCGACTAAAGGAATCAACACTACAACGGTTAGAGTCAAACAAGAGCTGTGCAATAGGGCCAAATCCTTCACTCTAAGATTATTTAACCTCCATAGCATATAGATTAATGTATTCATTTGATAGTTAGCTCACATCAATGTGAGTCCCACAAAGCACAAAGCAAGTAGCATTCGAGCAGTAGAGCCGATCGACACTAAGACACAATAAAGTAAGGAAAATCCTCATACAAAATTCTCGATCTATGAATCCCACCATCTCGAATACACCTTCTTCCTGCCCTCACTCTCTTAAGAGTACCTAACCATTTCTCACGCTGACCCGCTATGCACTGCACTCACTCTTGAAATTTCCATTAACCCTGCAACACTTGTGTATGCTAATTATACATACCAATGGATCATATATACGGTCAAATACTTGATTCTACCCTAAGCCCTTCATCAACTAGAATAGGAAGTAAGGCTAAAACAAACATTCTCAGGCTATAGAATCATAGTCATGTACAACAAGCAACTATAACTATGATGTCAATTCCGTATAAGAAAGAAACTCTATGTTACAAGGCATCATATAATCAGCCAATTCTATCATGCGATTTCTGAAGATCCCTAGCCTATCACTAGCATACTATTTCAACATGTTACAAAATCAAATAATAGTGTGGTAGTTTGGGGTCTACTTACTGGCTCTGGCTGAGCATACACATCACATCCTCTTTTTATTATTTCAAATACCACTATGAAAATCATTTTGAAACCCTGTTGGAATGCCAGTATAATGGGTTTAGTCATCCTTAGGATGGAATACCCTAGGCCCCGTCAACCATCGGGTTGGAATGAAAATATACAATGGGTCCAGTCATCCTCGAGATGGAATGTCCTCAGGCCCAATCAGACATCGGGTTGGAATGCGCACGGTCTGTTGGCCCACGCACATAGAAGTAACGCCTTAACCACCAAACAAAATATGTGAATGTATAATAGAAAAACATATAATTAGTCAACCAACAATCAATCAGATCTATAGATCACTAAGCATAACACCGTCCTATAAAACAAGATACAGATCTAACAGATCACTATAACACAATAACATACTATCACATTACAGGATATCTAATCCAATGGGCCGACCTTGGTGTCTTTGACCCGTAAGTACAGAGGGGAAATTCACCTCTTGATCTGATCAGTAGCTGATGAGGTCCCGACTTCAAATCTCAGCTCTAACCAACACATATCTGTCCAAAATATGAAATTCTCAATCATCATCAAAAAAAGCCAATTATCAAACACCAACCAAAATACCCAAAATACCCCTTAGTCAAACTTGGTTAAATTCAAAGTCCAACTGATCAAATCCATAAGTCAATTGAGTCATCCCAGCCAGGTCAATCCATCTGAGTCAACTCAACTGAGTCGACAAAGAACACATATGCAGGGCGTACTCTAAACTTACACAAGGTGTACTCAAGCATTGACTACCATCAGAGACGTTAACCACATACCCACTGCATACTCATATTATGCAGGACATACGCCTCGACTTCCTTAACTCCATTAAGAGCATAATGCCTTAAGCTCTTACGTGTCATTTCAAGATCTAGGGCTAAATCATCCTCAAGAGGCATAAAGTGTCACCCTTTATGACTTTTCCTGACCATTAGTGCTTAACTCAACATCTTAATATATTAAAGCCTTCTAAAAAGAATCCATGAAGAAAAACCAACCATTAAGACCAAGTTTGTATGACTCAAGACCCTTCTTAAGGTCCGATAGGACCTCTTTATGGGTCAAGAACATGCCATGCTCAAGAATCACCATTTTGGGACAAAAAGTGACTTAGAATGTCTAGATCTATAAGGAGTGGTAAAGTTGCAAGCTTTATACCTCCTGGAGGATGCAATCAAGGTAGATATCCTAGATCCAAAATGCTCTCAAAGTTCAAGATCTTCTCACCACCTTATTCTTTCTTCATAAACAATTCAAAGCTCTCAAAGGGCACCAAAATGCACTCTTGCTTTGAAGGTTTGCTTGAGGGGTCGATGTCACAGAAAGAGGCTGAATAAGAATAAGAAGTGAGGCCATTATGATGCTTAAATATGAGCCAAAACTCTAAAAATTAGGGTTTGCATGAATCTCACGTACACCCTACGTACGAGGTCTACGCCCAATGTACTAAGGCACGCCCTAGTATTATCAGCATACATACGTATGCACAACGTACTCCCAAAGTTCGATTTTTACCAAAATGCCACTAAGGACCTTTTTGCACTCATTCTTTTATGTAGGGACCCATATGCAATAAAACTCAATATGAGTATCGACAATGAAAGTGCCTCAAAACAAGATGTCACACAAACAACCAAGATCTGGACTGTAAGTTTCATTGGGACCAAGACTGCATCTTTCTCATCTTAATTCATTAAGTCTAAGTCTCTAAGCTTCATATCTAAATCAACATGATATTTAAATGGATAAAGTTTCCAAATTATCCTTAATAAGGCCATAAAGTTTCAAGATCTAAACATTAATACACCAAATTGACCTAAAGAATCAAGATAACTTGCATGGATTAAGGGGAATGAAAAAAATGGTAACTTTCTTGGTCCATAAGGTCCATGGCCCATTATAAACCAATAAAAAGATGTTAGATTCCAATCAACTCCAAAATAGCCAATAAAATAGACCAAACTAGCCAAAAACCACAAATGACAAGTTCTAAAAAAATAAATAAATAAAGAGCTAAATATGAACTTTATACCCATAGTAGTCTTGAAATAGAGTGATTTTGACGGATCCAAAATTTAAACTACATTCATTTTAACCAAAAGAATTTTCTTGATCTTTAATCTTCATCAAATCATCATAAACAACACCCAAAAGAGGTTTAAGGAGAGTGCAGGAGCTTAAATCATGAAGAGGAAGGCTAAGGTTGCTCCTAAGGAGCTCTAGACGTGATGGAGGCTAAGAAAATGCCCTAAAATGGAACCTTACCTTTAAATACATTGAAAATCCTTCAAATCATTAGCTTAGGTTGCACAGAAACCACCTCGTGGTGACCTACCACCACCTCATGGTGACAAGTTTTCAGTCATTTACTTCCAACTTTAAAAAATATTAACTTCTTTCCATGTCCATTTTTGATAATATTTATATGCACACGAAGGTATTAACAAGTCCCACAAATCTGTCTAAATACATTTAACCTACAACATATCAAACTAAATTCATTAATTAATGTAAGAAGTCCCGAAATAATTTTTTTTCGTTTTACCCTTTTTGGCTCCAAAACATAATTCAAGAACGTAGATTACCAACAATATCAACACCCAATAAGGTCTTGAAGCCCAAGGACTTTACTTGATTAAATTACGGTCCAAAATCCTAAAACATGAAACACTTTGAAATTGGATGTTACACAAGGGCTTGATGCATTGACAACATGGATCGAGCTTAGCCAATGTGTCCTAATATATGTTTGATTGATTTGTTCTTTGAAATGCATATATGGTGGTTTGGCTAATGTTGTCGATACATATATTGTAGGTGTAGATCTTGTATGATATGATACTGTGTATGTGTGAAATTCACTAAGCTTTGTGGTTACTCCTTTTCCCTTAAATATTAATGTTTCCAGATTAGTAGAAACTTAGGATGGAAGGACATGGTAGTACATACAGGCTTAATACATACAGATGGAGTTTTAGGACATTATGAATTATGCTTTCTTTTAATTCTATAATTGTCACACCCCGAAAACCAAAGGCGGAAACGTTCCCGGGGTTGACTCCATGTTGTGTATCAAATCCAATGTACATAGTAATCACAGTAAACAACCATTACATTACATATATATATATGAAAGTTTACATTTGGTTCAAAAGTAAATTGTACAAAAGTTATACATATGAACAAAAGAGACGAGTCTTCGCAGCACTCCATCTTCACCAAAAGATATCGTCGGGTACCTGTCTAACTTGGACCTGAGAATACAAGCGGTTTGAAAATCAGCATAAAGCTGGTGAGTTCATAAGCGGTTTTGTTTTGTGAAAATGTATCGATTTCCTTTAGTTTTCTGAAAAGATTTGATATCCAAGAAAATCCCATATTTTCTTATGTAAAGTAGTTAAGTTATCTTTCATTACAGTTCTGTTATAAATATAAGTTAACCCCAGGAAAATCCCATATTTTCCTAATTGTAAGATTGATTAGATAACACATAGTATAGTTTAATTCGCAAAACTATAATTTAGACAAACTGTAATTAGAAAGTATTTTGAAAACCTTGGGACTACATCCCGAACCAGTTATAGGATAATTCGATAAAAACCATGGTATCACTATCCCGAAAGTAGATAAAAGATAGCTCGATAAACCATGGGATCACTATCCCGAAACTAAATATATGATAGATTGATAAAATCATGGGATTATCATCCCGAACGAGATATAGACATAAAACCATGGGATTACCATCCCGAACGAGATATAGATACAAAACCATGGGATTACCATCCCGAACAAGATATAGATACAAAACCATGGGATTACCATCCCGAACAAGATATAGATACAAAACCATGGGATTACCATCCCGAACAAGATATAGATACAAAACCATGGGATTACCATCCCGAACAAGATATAGATTCTAAACAGATCCTAGCTGTGAATAAGTTTATATTAATACGTATTGTGAGTCGGGTAACCATACTGATACGACAACGAGACCTCCTTGACGTTAGTCAGACGTCGAATGATATCCAGAATTTGTCACCCCAGGCATGCCCGCCTAACTGTAGCTAGCAGTTAAGGTGTGGGATTGTCAGTCCCGAATAGATCTATTCACAAACTCTTCGCTCTCCCTCCAGGAGACTCTGGTTACACTTCCGGAGAGGATTTACTTGATCATCCATAAAGGGTAGTGACTATCTCACAAACTAGTATTAAACTATTCACAGGATTCTCATACGATTACAAACATACATAGACTTTAAGACATGATACAGTGAAAAATAGATACATAAAATGAATTATCTGGCAAAAACATTCGAATGATACGGAGATAAACTGAATCAGACATAGTTTATCTAATAACTTAATACAGATATCAGTACATGATATAAAGAGAAACATAGAACCCCAAATTATTCCCATAATAATTTGATTAGTTTGGTTATTTTCTTAACTAAAATCCATTTAGTTGTAATTGATAAATCTTTCCTTATGCTCAACATAATGCATAAGGAGTAAAAGAGTTTATAAGATTGCCAGATATTATTTGAAACACATAAATGTTATGATTTGAAAACAGTTTTGGTTTGCTTGTATTCCCCCCCCTGAAAACAGTTAAAAACAGTGAAAAAAAAGGCGTAGGGGTATGAACTCACCGGACGAGAAGTAGGACGATTTGGATGCTAAGAGTTGATCCGGGGCTTGCAAATACACGAGGTTCCTAATTATAATGTAAAGATACACATTTGTATCTAATTAGGACTTAGATTGATTCTTGGATAGGGACAATTGCTTCTACTCACGAAAACACTCCGATACGAGTGTTTGGAGGGACCCGGGTGGCGTTTAGGGATGGGAAATGACACTAGGGGCTTGGGACTTGAGTTTACTCCCCATGAGTAAACTTTTAAATGAGTTTACAACCACAAAACACACACATACATGAGTTTACGGCCATAAACTCATGTGGGTGTGGTTTTGGGTGTTTAAATGGCTTAAATGACTTATATGGACATGGGAAATGATTCTAGGCTTTGTTCTAAATGCATGGAATGGATTAAAATCACCAAAATAATTAATTTATGGGAGTTTACAGCCTAGCATAGGCTCGTGGCCGTAAACTCCTTAATCCTTATGAAAATGATGTTAAATGTTGTTAAAACCAATCACATGTGATTCTAAAAATTCCCACAAGCCTAGAAATGAGTTTACAAGTGACATATGAGGGATTTATGGAGTTTACGGCCCATGAAACCCCCTTCATGGCTGTAAACTCTAATATAGGGAGCTACAAGGTGTTTCAAGGTCTAAAACATGCATGAATGGACTTCTAAAATTCATCTAAAGGCTGTAGGGGTGTTTACTTTGCATTCTAACACCAAACTTTTTGGAGTTTACGGCCCAAGAACAGGTCTTGGCCGTAAACTCTTAGAAATCCTTCAAAAGTTGTGTTTAAGGCCTTTAAAGTATTTTTGTTTGGTCCCTTGATTTATTCCAAGGCTTTTGGTGGTGTTGGATGGCTTTCTAACACCTTAGAATTGGATTTATGCTAAGTTTTGGGGAGTTTACGGCCCAAGCACTATCCTTGGCCGTAAACTCATCTAAATCCCCCAAAATTCATGTTTCAAGTGTCCAAATGCTAAAATCAAGGTCCTATAATTCATATCTAAGCCATAGAGGTGATTTGGAAGGGTTTAAGGGCTTGAAAAACCCCATTAACATGAGTTTACGGCCTAAGCTTATGCCTTGGCCGTAAATTCCTTCAAAGTCCACAAAATTTATAGTTTTAGGTGTTCTAAGTCCATATCTTGAAGTCTCTTAGCCATATCTAAAGTCCAAATGAGTCAAGGAAGGAGTTTAAGGGCTAAAAACCCTTCAAAATGGTGTTTACGGCCTAGGCTGCCTCTTGGGCCGTAAACTCACATATATTGCCCAATTTCATGATTAAGTGTCTAATTTGGAAGCTAAACATGCTATAGATTAAGGCTAGGAAGGTACCTTAAGGATTTGAAGCCTTAAATTTGAGTTTTGGACACTTAATCTTTGGATTTAGGAGAGAGGTTAGAGAGAGAGTAGAGAGAGAAGGAAAAAGCTTCAAATGAGTGCTAAAACATGTTTATATAGTCCCTAAAACTTGGACACGGTGGAATTCTACCCGATACCGGCCTTAAACGATGCTTTGGGTCGCACCCGATTGAGTTTTCGTCACCCGACGAGGTTATTTCTAAAACTTAAGAAATAAATGTTTTGGGCTAAATTCATGAGTTCCTAAATGATTTGGACCCTCATTGAATGAAAATAAATATATAATTTTAGATAACTAAGCCCAAAAATGATAACGGGACATTTCGATTTCCGACGAGTTATACGGGTAGAATGGGTTTTCGGCGATGAACAACTTCGAGTTGTTACAATAATTTATAACTTTCAAGTGGCTTTTGGAATTATTTGATCATGGGTTATTGATTTTGAAACTTTCTTAAATAAAAGATGTGATTTTTAGTTAGCTTTTATTAATTTAAAAAGTTCAAATTTATTACAAACTTTAGGATGTTACAAGTTGGTATCAGAGCATACATTCAGAGAATCAACATCACTTATGTAAGTTCTGAACTAAACTTTGTGGCTCGAGAGCTATTTTGAAAGAAAGTTTTTGGAAAAAAAGTTTTGGATACAGATATAAGAGCCATACTGTGTACAGTTAGTCGGAACCATAAAAAATGTTAAATGATTTGATATGGTTTACTGCTTTCTAGGATATAAGGTGTATTTATGCTAGATAACCTGAGATTTCACAAGCTATGTTAGATTCCTTTTATGTGATATTTGGAATTTATGCTTGTGTTGATAGGTTTTTAAGTGAAAGCTTTAGGTTGTATAGAATAGGAACTAACTAGACTCAGAATGTTCAATTTATCCTAGTATGCAGCTCTCGTTTGACTGCAACCGTTTTGGTGCAAAATATTTTATAAGAATGACTAGATAGTTTAACATTGTATACAACCATGCATTCACATGATGGCATGTCGGGACTGGTGGAGACTATGTGATTTAGAGTAGCATGGTGAGGTTGGTTCTTACTGGTTTAGGAAAAATGTAGCCAATGCTATTATAAAGTGGAAGTGATAGAATTTCTTGTTAGACGGACTGCTTGAATGGTTCTTACTTTGTGCTAAGAGAAACATGTATTGATATTAGATAAATATTATATAAATATGTTAGGTTTCATGCTTGATTCGACTCTATTTTGCAGCTCTTGTTTGAGTCTAACCATTTTAGTGCAGGATCGTTCAGTTGACATAATATTTAACTTTTGTTGAATGTAATTGTATTCATAAGATAGTTAGTTGAAATCATTAGAAGTTTCTTCCATGTATAACAATAACGTGGGATGGGATTCCAAATGAGTTAGGAGAGGCATTAACACACGCTAGTGTAAACATGGATGTTAAAATTGTCAACCAAAAGTGACTTGGCCACTTTGGGACAGATCTTAGAATTGGCATGGATAGGTATGGAAGATAGTAATAGATCCCCTACTATCGGAAGCACATGATCCACACAAGATCAAGAATAAATCATGGGGAACCCAAGGAGATGAGTGTGACAGTGAGCATATTATTAGTGTGCTATTAGATCATAGTAATGTTTATTCATTCGATTGGGAATGGTAATTAGGGATAAAAATAAGTGACTATATCAAAAGTAGTATAATGATAACCCTTCTGGTTAGATATTGATGAGTTTGGCTTATATTAAATAGAATTTCGACTATGTGACTTGCAGCTCAGAGCCTTAGGATTGATTCGGACACCGCATCATTGTGTGATTGGATTGCTGTCAAGGTCTTATAGACCTTAATAGATGGGTTGCCTAATACTATTGCATGGATCACTAATAGGTTGGTTTTCAGGTTCGGGGAGTGGATTAAAGCCGTGTAGACTGCTAATAAGTGTGTTGAGGCGTCTCAGGAGAGAGTCCTTAGCTTGGAGACGTGGTTGGGAAAGAGAATATGGGCATAGGGCTCGAATTTTTAACAACTACCAAGAATTTTGATGTTGTTGAACCAAGAATTTTTAACAACGACATCTGTGGTAAGGGTGGAAGGTGCCATATGTCCGCGCATCGCAAGTCCAAATGTAATAGCTACATACAGAAGGGACATGTTTGTCAAGAAGAGGTGAAGATATGTCACCATTGTCATCGTCATGATCACATTTGGGCCTAGAGATGTAGCTAGTATGTTTTCTTCATATTTTATGTGATTATATTCTAGTTACATATGTTTGGGTATGTATAGTCGGATTTGTATCATTTATAGTGTGAAGATGTTTAGGAAGTTGCTCAAGTACATTTGCATAGCGTTATAATTAGTTATTTGACTGTATGTTTTAATTTGTATCATACGTGAGTGCTTAAACCAATCTCGACTTGGGAATGAGTTTCTCTTTGAACCGTTCACTATTAGTATGAGGGTGATGTTACTGGGGAAGCTAGAGACCACCTTCATAAATTAGAATAACTGACTGACGTCTCTCAGATAGAGATGCAAAGATATTGCATGATAGTGTAGATGAAACTCAAGGACATGGTTGATGCATAGTTTATTTGTTTTCGAGAGAAGGTATGAGTACCCAAGGAGGAGATAACTATCAGTACAAATTAATGCCCTAGTCGGGGCAAAAACTATGACCAGTCGCAAGGACTCGAAATTATCAATATATTAATGGTGTTAAATATTTATCACTCACGATTGATATATGTGGCGATGTAGAAAAGAAGACAATTGAGGATGTACCAGTTGTATGGGAGTTTGCAGTTGTTTGCCTTGAGAAGCTCCAAACTCTTTTTCATGGAAAGGAAACTCTACCTAGTTTGATATTTTGCATTGTCATATAGAATCTTAATCATATAGTATGTCTAAGGCACTAAAGGTTTGATCGGTTAAGAGGCAGAATCAAAGTTCTGCCATATTCCATGTGGGGAGAGTTATCCATCAAGGGAAACAATATTAGGACTACACAAACCTCGATATGGTAAGGAAGACTTCAGTAAGATATTTCAGTTTTTTTTGTGTGAAATTTCTAAGTCTTTTCTGGTGATGCATGCATGGAAGAGAAAAAGCAGACAACCATTAGAGATGGATACTTCAACTCAAGAATAGTGTATCAGTACCACTTGTTAGGTATTCAAGAATATTGCGAGTTCGATTGTCTGTTATGGGTGTAGCTTGTCATAGGTAAGTGTTCGTCAGGCGTTTTGAGTCATCAACATGTATTCACCTATTAGGTATTTTGACAGGCTCTAGTTTAGGATCATGATGAGGGTCCCCATGCCTATTATTGTTTCATAAAGGCTTGGAGATTTAAAGTGTCATCCGAAAACATGATAGTATTGTCTTGGTGCCTAGGTTCTGATAATTTGTTTTTGCCTACCACTGTTATAGGATTAGGGATAATGGTGTTGTTCCTCGGGTTGGTGGGATGATGTTTTGTACTTATAGGAATATTGAGGTGTTATTTATGAGCCAGGAAAGACCGATTGGGATGATAGCAAGACTGAATAGGTACCATGAGCTAAGAGAATAATATATGAGCATACAATTGATATGTACTGGATGTGTTTTTACAATGATCTATTTCAATTGGGTGGTAATTGATTAATAGGGGTATAATTGGGTATAGTTTGATACGAAGTGTGAGACCTTAGGTGAAAATTAAAATAATGTAAGAATCTGGGTTGGGTGTATTAATGTAGGATTCCTAGTAAGTGGATGGGATACACCTTGTTCATGTAATTGAGAGTGTTGATTTGTCTTGGAGACTGATTGAATTCTAAGAGCTATATGGATGTGTGGCACGGGTATTGTCTCTACTAAGATATTGGGTATGTATTGATCAAAGTACTTTTCATTTTGGAGTAGCGTCATTCCCTATTAAAAAACTAGTTGGTTTATTACCAGAATAAGAGGAATGATCATCAGCTTTAGCGGATTAGCATCAAAATTTCTTGATCATAAATTTTAGATTTGGGAAATTTTCACAAGGTGTTGAGTTATGTTGCTGGTCATGGTTAAGGGATTCGGATGATGATATACTGTACAATCCTAGTAAAGTGAATATAGTTATGACACATTTTTTTTTGCTGGAATCCGGCTAGTGAGTCACTTCTGAAGTTGTGTCTATGAATGTGAATGTTTACTCCTCTGGATGAGAATGCCAAATGCAAGAGAGTTTCAAAGAAGATTCTGACTTTTGATTGGGAAAGTCGAGGTTATTTGACATATAATGGACAGGATTATGTTTCCCCATTGGGGTATCAACAAATATGTACATTAGAAAGATTGTAGATAGGCATTGGGTGACATTTGTATTGTCTCATATTGGGATATGCACTTCACATCTCAGTTTTGGAAAGGGTTGAAGGAGAATAAGTATTCAATGGTAGCTTAGCACATCGTTACACCCACAAACAGACGATCAGGGTCAACGCATGATCTAGAAGTTGAGGGTAGGTTGGGACCTCCATACATAGTTACCTATAAGATCATTGCTCGAATGAGGAATGTGGCATATCGTTTCGGGCTTCTAGGTGAGTTGAGGTTGATCACCAACACCTCTACATGTATCAAATTTAGAATTTTTGGTGGGTGAGACAACGATGGTTTCATTCGATAATATGCAGATCATCAAGTGGTTCAATTATGTGGAGATGCAGGCACACTATCCAGAATGATTATCTGACGGTGACTTTGAGGATGATGTATACTTCAAGCAGGAGAGAGTTGTAATGCTTTGTTTTTCATTTTCTAGTTAAATAATCATATAATGAAATAAAATAAGTCTAATTAATAATAGTAACAATAAATGGACAATAATAATAATTAAAAAAACAGAAAATAGTTAAAAAAAACCAAAAATGTAATGTTTTTAGGTTGGAGGGGCTAAAAATGTCAAATTAGTAACGTGGAATGAAAATGAATTTGTTTTGAGGGACCATATGTGCTTATATGGAAAATGAGAGGGAAAAAATATGAAACATTTTAATTTAACATGTGAAATCGATAGGGCTTGGAGACTCCCGTCATTCCTTACTGCAAGACATCCTTATGTTGTGACTAACCTCAAGAGAAACTCCAGAATGGTGTCACATCGTAGGGGTGGCAAATTGGACCATCGTGTCGGGTTTTTTTCTGACACGACACGACACGACAAGGTTTTTTGTAACACAAATAGGATACGACACAATTTCGTGTTTTTTTCAACTAACACGAAAACGAACCGATTAAAAAACAACAAACACTATACGACACGATAAAGATGACATAATATAACAACTAATTTAATTAATTAATACATAATCATACATAACACGATAAACATGAAAAACACAACGGATAAATGCTAAATTGTGTCAATTTCATGTCGAATTTTGAACACGAACACGACGTCGTGTCGAATTTTGGACACGAACACGACACAACACAACGTCGTGTTTTTAATTCTTGATACGAATTCAAATTTCAATTTCTTCCCAATTTTGTTCCGTGTTGTGTATTTTTGTCGGTCCGTGTCATCAATTGCACGCCCTATCGCACCGTACTAGTAGAGAGAGAGAGAGAGAGGGAGGGAGGGAGAGAGAGAGAGAGAACGATTAAGGAATTAAGCATCATCGGTGAGAAGGAGATCACTGTCAGCAGGAAGGAAAGCATCATAAAAGAAGAGGGTGTCGAAGTTAGCACTATGTGATCAAAGTCTTTAGGTAAATACTGCAATGTTTTCATTCAATTCGATTCCTATCTTCCTTCTTTCTTTTTTACGCTAGAGAAATCAAAAATCACGACCGACTACAGAGCCCCACTTGCTGCCACTGCCAGACACTAGGTGGTTGTGTGGGTGTGTGTGGTGGGTGTATATGTATATCCATTAATACAGGTGTATTGCTCGTTTGTTTATACATTTGGGTGTTCTTTGTTTTTGTTTGTTTTGTGTGTCACCGTCCTAAACCACCAAAAAAATGCCACCGATATCCCTCATGATGTCGAAGTTTCCTTCTAAGACCACCACAATCCACTGTGTAGAGGGTGGTTGTAGGTTATGTTACCTAAAGACAATTCTAAGCCATTAAGAAGTTAACGATCATAGAAACTCTTTTGGTCCTTATTTAGCATTGTATTTTGGGATTTCATTTTAGACAACAATGCTTTAGGTGGTGAATTGCAATACTAATTTTCATTTTTGGTCAACACTTTGTAGTTACTATAATGTACTTATTTCCAACAAAGAGGGTCTATTGCTTAAGTACTTAGTGGGTTAAGAAGCTAATTAACCCTAAAAAGGACAAATTGTGATTTTTGAAAATACCTTAATATTTCCATGTTTTGTAAAAACATAGAAAAATCATAGTTGACTGGATAAGGTTCTGTCGGTGCCTAGTTCAGGTTTAGAGTCTAGTATCTCCATAATTTTTTCCTTGACTTGATTTTGGTTCCATTTAACGAAAAAATCCTCATTTTCCCCGAATGGTTTAGAATTAGCTGCATTCATATACATTTTTGTAAAATCCATAATAAATTGTAGGAAAATCGTATAGACATGTACAAGTAGTCCTCGGAAAGATACTAGACTAAAATAATCAAATATGGAAAAAATATTGTCACTTTGGTAGGATTTGGTGGTGTTAAGGTAGCATTTAACAGGATGCTTTTTTAGGTTGACATTTGGAAATTTAGTCTAGTAGTTTGTCTATATGCTTAGGGTTAATAGTAGCCATTTTTAAACTTGATTGCTATTATTGGTGTGTTGAAAAGAGACTTGGTGTGATTGGGTTTCTTAGCTATAGTTGAGGGCTTACTCTGCTATGCAAAGTGAGTTTTTCACTGCACTGTGTGATGTTGTACATTCAATTTTATAGCCCGTGTGTACTTATATGATGATTATGCGGGTAGCACTAGTCTGGGTTACTACCTAGTATGTGTATAGTACTCGCTCAAAGTACTGATCAATATGTATAGTAGGGCTCGACGTACTGAGTAAGGGATCAGGCGTAGCCAATGTGTTCTAAGGGATCGACGCAATGAGCAAGGGGGATCAGACGTAGCTGTAACGCCCGTAGATCCGGGCTAGTCAATTTAGAGATAATAGGGGTCGAAAACGACTTTATGACAAAATATTATTTAGAATAAATATTCTTAATCAAGTTTTAGAATATGTCTCAAGGGTTCCGTACATATAAAGAGCGCCGGAATCCGAGTTATAACAAAGAAGTTATGACCCGTCGAAGTTTCGCGACGGAATTGAAATGGCATCGGCAAGACGTAAATAGTAAATTTATGATAGAGCGACTTTTATCCCTAGTAATCTAAATGAAAGTCGTAGAATATGTTAACTTGAGAGCGTCCATAAAAAAACGCCCAAATCTGACTTCGTATGAGGAAGTTATGATTCTTCGAAGTTTCGGCTCAGCGGTGTACAACCCGAAGTTCGAGTATTAGATCGATTGGTTTTTAGCCGACACAACCTAAACGAGAATCGAAGATCTCGTTATTAGTAGCGTATCGATAAAAGACAGACGAAAATGGACATCGGATGAAGAAGTTATGAGATTTTAACGGACCAATCATGTCCCGGCCTATTAAAAATATAACTTTAAAAATAAAGTCAAAATTAGCCGACTGAGTCTAAACGAAAGTTGTAGAGTATGTCTCCACCTACGCGTGGATATAAATAACGTCAAAAAACAGAGTTCGTATGAACGAGTTACAAATTATAATAGCATATTTACGTATTAAAATAAAGTATAAATCATATATACGTACACACACACACACACACACACATATATATATATATATATATATATATATATATATATATATATATATCTATACATATGTATATATCATTAGAAAGGTATCGATGATGCGGTCATTATAAGACTAATGTTGAGTTCTTTCGACATTAGTTTAGTACAAATATCATAAAATCCATTTAAAATAGTATTATAGAGGGGTGTTTAGTTGTTCATATAACTTAAAGGTCATTAAGTAATTATGGAGGGTAGTTTTTGAAAATTCAATTAGTATAAATAAGAGCCTTGGGCTCTCATATTTCTTGCACCGTTCTCTTGATTCAAGAGTCTTTCTCTGCTTATCCCCGAAGCATTTCAGTCCCTCGTGATTCGACATGTCTTTCTGTAGTTTTTAGTATAGTAAGGTGAGCGCTGAAGCGCTGCAAGAATCTTTCTTAGAAAGATTCAGCGACGAAGTTCTGCCCCTGCAGAGCCCGACTCCTAGCTAAAATCCCCTTGTAAGTTTCGTCGAAGGAAATTATGTTAAAGTAAACGAAGCGTTGTCCGAGTACCGAGTGACCACCTTGTCAGGTGAGTGCATAATCACTTTCATCTTACACATAGATATGAAGTATTTTATATAAACTACGTGCTATGTGTGCATATTATCTGAATACTTGCTGTTTATGCTGGATGAACGTTTTTTTATATATGTTTTAAATGATTTGAACTGTATACGTATTTTAAATATACAAGTATGTTGGGTATGAGATGGGTAGATGAATGATGAGAGATAAAGATGATGTGAGTAAACATTGGCAGCCATAGACTTAGTGCATAACATATAACATCGACAACTATGGACTTAGTGCCTATTGGACAAATACTGGTAGTTATGGACTTAGTACCTGTTAGGAATTGGTAGCTATGGACTTAGTACCTATTAGATAAACACTGGTAGCTATGGATTTAGTACCCAACAACTATGGAATTAGTGCTTTACAAACGAGCATTGGTAGCTATGGATTTAGTGCCAGTCGTATAACTATGGAAGCAAAGGACTTCAAAATGAACGAATGCGGGATAAATGACTCTTAGGATAGATCCTTAAGAGTAAAGAAGATAATGGGGATGGGTAATTGGGTCGATTGTTTGATTGTTTAAACATAATAATTATATTTTTGTGGGTTGAAAACCCTATGTACTCACCAGGTTTCCCAACCTGACCCACTCGGTTTATTTATATTACAGGTGTTGAGATGAAGTCAAATTACACTGAGAGATGAAAGAGATGTAGATCACTAGTGTAAATAAATGTAAGTTCTATTTATGCTTATGTTTCTGTATTGACGATGAAATCCCAAATGTTTTAAAACGAATTAAAAATACTTTTCTTCGGAAATCTTTTGATAACATATTTATCATGTTTTACTGGGAACAAATTCCGCAACATTTTTATTAAAAGATGTAGTCTGATTTTTGTAAAGCATAAACAAAATCGGTCTTTTCTGGCCATGAAAGTGGGGATGTCACAGTTGGTATCAGAGCTTTAGTTTAAGCGAAGTAGGAATAAGGATTTATTTGTACACTTATACTTAGAATGCTAAGCGATGATTGTGAGATGAGTGTCTGCTATAATTTAGACACGAGCACTAGTTTATTTTAGGAAAATTCTTCAAATGTTTTATGTGCTAAATGATTTATGTTATAGCTATAAAAATGCCTTATATGTTGTTATTTGTTCGGATCTATGGTCTGTTGCCGACCGGATCTGGAAACCTTATGTGTTCAGGATTCTAAGCGTATGATTATGATATTAGAACTAGCATGTAATGTTTTAGAGTAATAAGGATATTTATACGTCTATCGTAAATAAGATCTTTCCTATATTAAATTCTCGTCTCGGTACACCGACGTCTGCTTGGGTGTACGAAACAAGAGGAAGATGACAACCTAAGCCTAAGAATGTGATGGGTCATGCATCGGTCGTTGCGCCTGCACCCGAACCTATCACAATGGCAGAAGTTCAGGAAGTGATGCGAACCATGATAAACTGAGAAAATAGAGGAAAAGAGACAGCTTACAATACTGAATAATACCTATCAGAAGATATAATAAGAGAGGTATCTTGCCTTTAGAATACATTTGCAATGTCCATCATCAATCGAGTTGAAGCAGAATTGATGATTGAAGATATGCATGGAAGAAGTCCTAGTAGAGTCTAGGGAAATTTTTATGATTATTTGGACACACTCGTATGTGTTAAATTGTTTCGTGATTTTAGGACTTGGGGACTGCGAGACAATACTTGGGACGAGTATGAGTAGGTGTGAAAGGTAGTAGATGCATATACTACCGGAAGCACAGGAATCACACTTGTATCAGGGAAAGTCACAAGGTTACCAAGAAGCTAGTAACTGATTTCGTTTTATTCAAGTATGTCATTACCATCGTTTCAGTAATGACTAAGAAGATGATTGTTATTCCGACCCTAGTGGTCATATCAAATTGAGTCCGATTACGTTGAGTATGTTATGTGGTTTAGAGAATCAAGTTCGATGTAACGTCTGACTTATGACGAAAGATTGAAATAAAAAGCGATCAGTAGAGGTATCACGAAAGGTTGCTTGCAGCTAGAAATGCTACCTTTTAAGATGAGGTTAGAGCATGAAGGAAGTTATAGTCTGTTCTGGAATTTGACTCTAAAAGACCTGAGTCCAAGCAATGCATCATCCGATGAGACGTCATTAGAACATGAGCCATCAGTCTATTATGATAATCGAATGAAGAAAATTATCTCAAGTTTGTTAAAAAAGGAGTTTCCAATAAAGATTGAGATCACGACATGAAGATCATGATTGGAAGTCTAACATGAGATAGAGAGCGGGTCCAAGATCGGGTGCCGCCTGCAGTCAGGAAGTCTTAGAGTTAGATACCCATTCGAAGAAACATCAAAGTTATGGTTATTACTTAGAATGAAGAGATAATGTATGGAGTCATCTTGTGAGTCCTGTTTCGTTGATGATTCCGGGACGTAATCATCCTAAAGGGGAGATAATTGTAACGCCCGTAGATCCGGGCTAGTCAATTTAGAGATAATAGAGGTCGAAAATGGCTTTTCGACAAAAGATTATTTAGAATAAATAATCTTAACCAAGTTGTAGAATATGTCTCAAGGGTTCCATACATATAAAGAGCACCGAAATCCGAGTTATAACGAAGAAGTTATGACCCGTCGAAGTTTCGCGACGGAACCGACAAGGCACCGGAAAGACGTAAATAGTGAATTTATGATAGAGAGACTTTTAGCCCTAGTAATCTAAATGAAAGTCGTAGAATATTTTAACCTGAGAGCGTCCATAAAAATAACGCCCGAATCTGACTTCGTATGAGGAAGTTATGATTTTTCGAAGTTTCGGCTTAGCGGTGTATAGCCCGAAGTTCGAGTATTAGATCGATTGGTTTTTAGCCGACACAACCTAAACGAGAATCGAAGATCTCGTTATTAGTAGCGTATCGATAAAAAGACAGACGAAAATGGACATCGGATGAAGAAGTTATGAGATTTTAACGGACCAATCCTGTCCCGGCCTATTAATAATATAACTTTAAAAATAAAGTCAAAATTAGCCGACGGAGTCTAAACTAAAGTTGTAGAGTATGTCTCCACCTACGTGTGGATATAAATAACGTAAAAAACGGAGTTTGTATTAACGAGTTACAAATTTTAATAGCATATTTATGTATTAAAATAAAGTATAAATCATATAAACGTAAACATATATATACATATGTATATATCAATTAGAAAGGTATCGACAATGCGGTCATTATAAGACTAATGTTGAGTTCTTTAAACATTAGTTTAGTACAAATATCATTAAATCCATTTAAAATAGTATTATAGAGGGGTGTTTAGTTGTTTATATAACTTAAAGGTCATTAAGTAATTATGGAGGGTAGTTTTATGAAAATTCAATTAGTATAAATAAGAGCCTTGGGCTCTCATATTTCTTGCACCATTCTATTGATTCAAGAGTCTTTCTCTCCTTATCCCCCGAGCATTTCGGTCCCTCGTGATTCGACTTCTGTTTCTGTAGTTTTTATGGGCTCTCATATTTCTTACACCATTCTATTGATTCAAGAGTCTTTCTCTCCTTATCCCCCGAGCATTTCGGTCCCTCGTGATTCGACTTCTGTTTCTGTAGTTTTTAGTATAGTAAGGTGAGCGCTGAAGCACTGCACGAATCTTTCTTAGAAAGATTTAGCGATGAAGTTCTGCCCCTGCAGAGCCCGACTCCTAGCTAAAATCCCCTTGTAAGTTTCGTCGAAGGAAATTATTTTAAAGTAAACGAAGCGCTGTCCGAGTACCGAGTCACCTCCTTCTTAGGTGAGTGCATAGTTACTTTCATCTTACACATAGATATGAAGTATTTTATATAAACTGCGTGCTATGTGTGCATATTATCTGAATACTTGCTGTCTATGCTGGATGAACGTTTTTTTATACATGTTTTAAATTATTTGAACTGTATACGTATTTTAAATATACACGTATGTTGGGTATGAGAGGGGTAGATGATTGATGAGAGATAAAAGATGACGTTAGTAAACATTGGCAACTATGGACTTAGTGCCTATTGGACAGATACTGGTAGCTATGGACTTAGTACCTGTTAGGAATTGGTAGCTATGGACTTAGCACCTATTAGATAAACACTGGTAGCTATGGATTTAGTACCCAACAACTATGGATTTAGTGCCAGTCCTATAACTATGGAAGCAAAGGACTTCAGAATGAACGAATGCAGGATAGATGAATCTTAGGATAGATCCTTAAGAGTAAAGAAGATAATGGGGATGGGTAATTGGGTCGATTGTTTGATTGTTTAAACATAATAAATATATTATTGTGGGTTGAAAACCCTATGTACTCACCAGGTTTCCCAACCTGACCCACTCAGTTTATTTATATTAAAGGTGTTGAGATGAAGTCAAATTACACCGAGAGATTAAAGAGATGTAGATCACTAGTGTAAATAAATGTAAGTTCTGTTTATGCTTATGTTTCTGTATTGACGATGAAATCCCAAATGTTTTAAAACGAGTTAAAAATACTTTTCTTCGGAAATGCTTTGATAACGTATTTATCATGTTTTATTGGGAACAAATTCCACAACATTTTTATTAAAATAGGTAGTCTGATTTTTATAAAGCATAAACAAAATCGGTCTTTTCTGGCCGTGAAAATGGGGATGTCACAGTGGCCGATGTATCCCAATAAGGTTAGGTTTGAGTATTAGGGTTTCACAATGTGTCCCTATAACTCAATGCATTGAGAAAGGGGGAACGGACTTAGTCAATGTGTCCAAGTAGGTGTATGGTTGTTTTTAATATGTTCTTTCACGTACACATGTGGTTGTGTGGCTAATGTTGATAATACATGTGTGTTAGGGGTCGATATTCTATGATATGATAATAAGTATGTTTGAAATTCAGTAAACTTTGTGCTTACCCCTTTTCCCTTAAAAATTACTATTTCGGGAACACCAAGTACTCTTGATGGCAGGGCATGGTGGTACACATTGGCTCGGGTCGTATGGATTGAGTTTTATGAAATTATGAGTTATGTTTTCTTTTAGTTCTTGAATTATTTGATCTTGGGTGGTTGGTTTTGAAACTTTCTTAAATAAGAGATGTTATTTTTAGTTAACTTTTATTAATTTAAAATGTCCAAATTTGTTGCCAAATTTTAGGATGTTACACAATATTCTTGTTTCGATTTGATTCTTTCCTTCGAAAGTTGCTGTCATGCATCCGATAATAGGTATTATGTTTTTTTGTTGTTTTTTTAGTTAGTTGTTTACTTCATTGCTTACAACGGAAAGGCAACAAGGCTATGAGATGACACATAAACGGTCTCAAACACTTAGTTAAATTTTGATTTTGTCAGTTTGAGCATGTATTCTTTTGACTATCTTACATACGATAATCATAGACTCCCATAAACTCGCACAATCTAGGCTTGATGAGAGTCAAATTCGCAAAAATAAAATCAGTAATACAGTGACAAAATTGTTTGGATCTTCTTTCAAACTTAATTATTTCATAGCACAACCATGACACATAGTTTCTAGCTTAAATTTCCCCTGCTAAATATTTGATTTGCAGGTAGTGAATGGGAGAATTTTAGGCATTAAAAAAAGAGAGTCCAATGTTGAAGCAATTTGCGTTTCTGATGCAATTTGTACATATAAGTGAAAGATCTGGTTGAATTAGTTTTGGTAATATTTTTTCTTTCTTCATTCAAACTTGAATAATGTAGATTTACTTTCTCAAAATGTTATACAATAAGTAAGACATGAACCTTGGACCCAAAACAATAAGATTTAGTAAAATTAATATATGAAACCTTATTATACTAGATAGATGTTAATGTTTTTGGTATAACTAACTAATGGACGAAAACAATAAGATATTATAAACTTTAGAAAATATATTGATTTTTTAGCTTCAAATCTTTCCAATAAATTTGTAATTTGTAAAGAAACTATTAAGTAATAAACATACCAACTTTTCCATTTATTCCTCGAATACTTGTCTTCAACTAACTTTTTTTCCCTCTTAAAATCATAAATTTAGAATTTAAGATTAGATTCATCATTCATGATATGTTTATGATTTATATACTTATAATCACATTGCTTCACATCACAACATGATAAGAAAATGGTTTGAATATGCACAAATATCATAAGGGAATCTTAACCCCTTTAAAATTAACATGATAACTTGGCCTTCGCATACAATGAAGCAACTCAACTAGGTGGAGGTGGACCTTATTAGAATCAAATTTCAACACTAGTGGAAGAAATTGGAGGCTATAAGTTTTTTTTAAATGTAATGTATTATAATAAATAATTTATTTTTTCATATTTTGTGTGTGGTTGTTTGGTTTTGCTATAATATTAGACTATTACTAATTTCTATTTGGTTAATTTTTCATCGTTTAGGAATTATAGTTTTTACAAACAATTATCAAAATTTTTGGCATATATTTCGGGTTTTCAGGTCGCTATTGGGTTTCAGGTTTAGGGTCGGGTTTTTGGAAAATTTCAACTCTGATAAGATACCTGTCGGGTATTGGGGAAGGGATGAGATTTTTTTTATATCGGGTTCGAGGATAGGATACCCTGCCCCACCCCAAACCCGCCCATTGTCATTCCTAATTATAAAACGCCACATAAACATAAAATTCATGCGGTCATTGGATGAACAATGGTCACACAAAATACATATTAACTTTACTTTAAAAAGGATATGGTCACACATATTAACATCTTTGGCTACTTTTTGCTTAATTTTATGTAACGAAATCCCCCCAAAAAAAGCAACCATCATGTGACTAAATATTACAAAATGCCACACAAACATAAAACTCATGTGGCCATTGGAGGAACAATATTCACACAAAATACACATTTAATGAATTTAAAAAGCATATGATCACACTTAATAACACTTTTTTGCCACTTTTTACTTAATTGTATTGATCAGTGATCGTACACTGATTGACATGGATGAACCATCCAATTATCATAAAGTGATGGAAGGTCGTGAAGTTACAAATGGAATGAGAGTATAGAAAGTAAAGTTCAATTTATATACGATAACTAAGTTTGGAATTTGGTTGATACTACGTAAGGCATTGAAATCGATAGGTGGAAGTGTATCTTCTAGAAGAAGACTGAAAAGGATGGGAGTATGATCACATATAAAGTTAGTCTAGTTGCGAACAGTTACGCTCAGACTCAACGAATATATTATGAGGAAACCTTCTCACCGATATTCAAGATAAAATCTATTAGAATATTACTCTCTATAGAAACCTTCTATGATTAGGAAATATGTCAAATAGATGTGAAGACTGCTTTCCTTAACATGAAATTGGTAGAGGATGTCTACATGGCACAAACTCAGGGCTTCATTGACCCAAAATATCCCAATAATTTGTGAAATCTTAAGAGGTCTTCTTAAGGACTCAAACAAGCATCATGTAGTTGGAATCTTTTCTTTCATGAAAGGATAAAGAGTTCGGATATACTAGAAGTGAGGATGAGTCTTGTGTATATATGTCAAAGCAAGTGGACGAATGTGGCCTTCCTAGTATTATATATTGATGGCATACTCCTTATAGGAAATGTTATTCCAACCTTATAGAGTGTCAAAACTTGGCTTGGAAAATGTTTCTCTATGAAGGACCTAGGAGAGGTAGCTTATATTGTAGGCATTATGACCTATGGAGATAGATCTAAATGTTTAATTGGACTAAGCGAAAGTACATATTTAGACAAAGTTTTGAAAATATTCAAAATGCAAGATTCTAAGAAAAGGTATTTACACGTGCAACATGGCATAAGATTGAGCAACGGCCAATTTCCCAAAAATGAAGAAGAACTTGATAGGAGAAATCAATTCCCATATGCTTCTACTGTAGTATCTATCATATATGCCATGACATGCACTCGACCTGATATCTCATATGCTCTGAGCATGGTGAGTCGAAAATAAAAGAATCTTGGCAATAATCATTAGACAACCATAAATAATATCCTCTGTATCTGAAAAGAACTAAGGGTATGTTCTTGGTCTATGCTAGAAGAGAAGAATTAAACGTTACATGATATTCATATGCAAGTTTCCATACTTACAGGGGTAACTCATGCTCATAGTCAGGTTAGGTGTTTTTGATGAATGAAGGAGCTGCTACATGAAAAGGTTCAAACAAAAGATGGTAGTAGACTCGACATGTGAGTTTGAGTACGTTTCAACATGTGAAGCAACAAAGGTGGCTATCTGGTTAAAGAACTTTATTGGTGATCTTGGAGTTGTACCAATCATCAAATATCATATGGAGATCTATTGTGATAATGATTGTGCAGTCACTTTGACTAAAGAGCCAAAGGACCATGGTAATTCAAGACACATAAAGAGAAAGTATCATTACATTCATCATACAGTGGAAGATGGATACATCGTCATGAATAGGGTTGATTGCTTTTGGGAAGCTAAAAATGATCCTTCTTTGTAAAATAATTATAAGAACGACAAACAAAAAAATATTAAAATAACTAGTTTATTTAATGATCATTTTAACAACAACGCCAAGAGTATCCAATCACATGAACTAGAAAGATTATAAAAACAATAGGATTTTAAGAATACGACATTTGAAGACTTTGATCCCACTTATTTTGGGTAGTTGATGAAGATGGAAAAAACTCAAGAATAAAGTTTTCCTATAATGTATCCACCAACAAGATTAAGACACCGAGAATGCTAGCTCTTTATCTTTTATGAAGTACTTAGTAACCTTTAAGTGGATAACACAATTAAACACTAAATTAGAAGCACTTCAGTGCACCATATCTTCAACCAGCTTCAAAATACAAGAAGAAGAAAAAAGGGAAAGAAAATACGGCTCTTATGAGAGAAAAAGAGAGCAAGACCTTTCAAGAACTAACTCCAAAATTTAAGCCTTACACTCTCCTTTATAGATACATGGAAGTAGTTAGGAACCATCTATAATGAATTAAGAGCATTTGATTTGGCATGCGGAATTATAAAAACACAAAGAATATGGTGATTTGGGTGCTAAAATATGTATTCGATCATCATAAGGAGACTAAAAAATGAACTAGATCTAGTCTACATAATTAACCCACTCAAAAGTCTCTACATCTCTCAAGCACACACTGCAAGTGGTATGCAAGCCACTATATATAGAGGTGCTAACAAGTGTATCTTTTTTTCTCTCTCTCTCTCTCTCTATATATATATATATATATATATATATATATATATCACTCTCTCTAATGTCACAAGGCTCTAATCCCATATGCAAGTGGGTCTTCTTAAGTCAAACCATTACAAGTCACCCCATGTATAACTTTCCACCCTAAAATTCTCCCCCAAAATGTTAGGAATGGATGACCCGACTTCAGTTTTCCAAAATGAGCAACTTCATGAACAAAACCTCAAGCTTGAAAAATGTAGAAATGAACATCAAATCTTCAATTCTTCAATGATTTTCAAATCCGGGTTCTAGAGTGTGAGACCTTACAAACTGAGCATCAAAAGGTAAGTTGGAGTATCCAAATCTCCACAAATAAATTACCCATATTTGAGAAAAAAAGCACACCCCAAAAATCTGCAGTAAAGTCAAACCCTTCATGAACCGTGTAGACCCAAATCACTTCAGAATTGCAAATCGAAACACTTCATACACTTCTCTTTCTCAAGGTCACAATGGTCTTCAAATCTGCATACTATGAAAAATTGAAAACTTTCAAATTCTCATATTCAAATCTCTCACCCTTTTTATAATCGAAAAATGAGTATAAGATCAAAAATGGAATGAGAAAGCGCTGAATATGGAATTTTCCATACAAAACTCCCCCTTGACACATGGCATAAACGTTTTGCACAAATCAAGAAAATCCAAAAATATCACAATTTTCGAATTCGTTATTTACCGGACCGCCTTTGACTTTAAATTCGAAAAACCAGGTAGAAACTATCAATTTCAAAAATACACAGGGACCGTTGGGCCAAAATAGTTTCAAAATGCAAAACTTTACACCAAATGCAAAACTAGGCATAAATTGACAATTGACATCAACTGTAGTGAACATATTCGAATGTATTTCCATTTCATAGAATTTTTCCCCAATGTCGAAATTGGGAAAAATCTGTCACATTCCTTAAACTTTAGGGATTTGAAATGCAAGATCTTCACTATTCATAGAAAAGCACACCAATGCAAAACATGGTATTTTCTGCCAATTCGTTAAAAGAGCAAGGAATCGAATTGAAAAGTTTTCTTTCTTCCCCAATCTGATTACATGATGCGAACAACAATAAAAAAGAGTTGAAATCGCAATCCACAGGTCGAACAACGCCTTTGACCACATATCAAAATTAAGTTCGACTTCCAATCATTCAACCCTAAGCGATACTTGTTCGACTATCAAACTCAAAATGATTTTGATATGTACTTAACTTTCATCGATTGAAATTACCAGTCACACTTCAAACTACTCAAACTGATTCAACTTTTGATCCAATTTCTATTTGACTTGTTCCATTTCTATTCCGTATGCGACCGAAAAAAATCACCATTAGAATTCGAGTTGACTCCAAGACATCCGTTGCGAACGATCAAAACCAACTGAATTACGTTTGAATCCAATAAACCAACTCCAAATCGAATTCCTCAATTCATTCACATATGCGAACTGAACACCAACTTCAATCGAATTTGCCCCTACACATCGAAATCGACTCCTCTCGACTCCAAGACTCCATTAGTTGAAATCGATATTGACAAGGCGTTCGACTTCCAAATCAATTTACAAATCAAATTCGATTCCCATATCAACCCTTATGCGAACTGAAATACAACAGTCAAATAACAGGTGACTCCAAATAAGGTCGTCTGACACGAAGAACACTAACTGCAATCCATTTGGAAATATGATTCCAATCAAATACGATTTCGACACCAAACAATACTTTTTAGAATTCTATCAACCAATTTCAACTTTCAATCCATTGAATTGAATTTTGAAAATATGATTTTGACTCTTTGTGTTTGACTTTTCAATTTTAGTAGTCAACAAACACAAAAATCATGATTCTCACATTGATTTTCTAATCAAAAAGATATTATTCAACTATTCTTCATCATCTTCAATTGTTCTTGATTGTTCATCATTTGTTCTTCACAAAAGATTATCAACGAAAATTTTCACAAGATTGATGCAATTTGAAGACTCGATTCACAAATCAGAACATCAAATAGATTCCAATCGATCACGAGAGCAATAAATGATGTATAATGAATTCCAATTAAGTAGAACAATAAATGACTCAATATCATGAACAAGAATGAGATCGAAAGTAGAAGTCGTCTAGATTTTAATTAGGAATCAATTTTGGTTAAAAAGATATGTCAATGAATAGTAACCACACATGATTGGACTACGAATCGGATCATAGATTGAATTTAATAGATCATAACTTTGGGCTAAAAATGAAACAAAGTTGGTTGGACTTTATGTGATTGGGCTCGAAAGAATACAATTCGATGAACATTATCATGATATCAAAATTGGACTCAAAAAGTTAATTATGTGAATTGGACTTGATTTTTGGGCTAGATTTTGATTCCAAAGAACAATTACATTCGAGAATTGAATCAAAAATAAGAAAATTGGATCGGATTGTGCTTGATCAATGAAAGATTTATTTGATCATAACAATTGGGTTTTGAAGGTTTTTTTGATCCAATTGAGTAAAAATGATAAAAAATTCAATAATGCAAGCACAATTCAAAGAGATTTTGAGAGATTATCGAGTGTCTCACCATAATCGTTCAAATTATGTTGAATGTAGCCAAATCGAGAACTGTTTCTTCAAAAATCGCTTCAATCTTCGAAGACTCGCTCTGATACTAATTGATTTGTATTAAAATCGAGATATGAATACGAAATCAATCACACAAATCAGAAAGAACATGTCGAGTAAATAAGATCTGATTGGATCAGTTATGTCTATAAAGAGTACAAGTATTTGAGAGAGATTGCAATAACGATGTAGCACCTGGTTTCCGGTATGTGAATTTTATTTGAGCATTGCCCTAATTTAGCCTTAGACTCGGTGAGTCATAGGGTCCGACTCGCCGAGTAGGGACGAGACTCAGGACGCGTTTTAAGTAGGCGACTCGACGAGTCCATATCCTGGACTCGGCGAGTCACCGCTGCGGGATGAAACCCTAAGTTTCAAGGGTTTGCACCCTATTTAAACTCTCATTCCGCCCCAACTCGTCCCCATTCACCCCCAGAACTCCCCCTACATCGTTTTCCCTTGTTTTCTTGAGAGTTTGAGGTGTTCTTGGTGTGTTCTTGAAGGTTTTGAAGAGTAAGAGGAGTAGATCAAGAAGAGGAGAAGGAGATCAGCCATCCTTGTGTCATTTCAACATTTCCTTTGAGGTATAACCCGTTTTCCCCTTGATTCTATGCTTAAAACTTCATTTGGGTCCTTCTTGGTCAATTCCCCAAGTTTGCATGGTCATTATATGTTGTAATAAGGCGTTTGGCCTTTGGATCTATGTAAGATTGAGCTCCAGGAGCTCAGATCTGTTAGCTTTTTGGCCTCATGAGGCTTGTTAGCCCTAGATCTACCATTTTGGGACATTTTGAGCCTTATAATCCATATTGGTGAATATCCACACGTAAAGTTGGAAACTTTACGTGTGATTCGTGTCCTAGAAGTCCAGATCTATGAATGGCATGGTCTGGAACCGAGCAAATCGGTATATTTAAGGAGTGCATGGCGACGACTCGGCGAGTCTGGTCGCGAGTCACCGAATTGGTCCCTTCTTCATGTGTCGAGTTGAGCCTTGAGTCACAGGGGGTGACTCGGTGAGTTGGGAGCTGAACTCACCCATGTTAGGACTCGGCGAGTCAATGCCCTGACTCGGCGAGTCCAAGGCAATCTTCATAGCTCAAGAACAGACTCGGCGAGTTGTTCATACAACTCGGCGAGTCTTAGCATAAAGTGTTCATCGGATGAAGATGAACTCGACGAGTTGTTCATACAACTAGGCGAGTAGGATGAAGGTGTTGAATGGCAGTTAGAAGGCGAACTCGTCGAGTCATAGCCCGACTCGACGAGTAGAACCAGGGACCCAGGACATTGGTTTGCTAGGGACTCGGCGAGTGGTGATCCACTCGGCGAGTCGGGTCAACTGAAAGTTGACTCCAGCTTTGGCTTAGAGTTAATCCAGTGGTAAAATGGTCATTCTACCTAAAGGACAGTTAGCGGTGTTTGACTGAGTATGTCGTGGGAATTGCAGCCGGAGGACTCCCGGAGCAGCAGCAGTCAGTTAATTCCCGATCAGTTCAGCAGCTACTTTGAGGTGAGTTACCTTCCAGTAGCGGTGGGTCTAAGGCCACAATGCCGACCCACCAGTAGGAGTTGTATGATAGATGATTGTCTTTGTGATACCATCTAAGTTCGCTAGTACCTGACATGTTATATGCTAGCATGATATGCTGTATGTGATAGTAGTAGAGTTTGGTTGTTCGGACCGAAGGGTAGTCAGACACCCCAGATACGTCTGACAGTATGTGACGATATGTATGCATGCTGACTTGTTATGTTATATGTGATCGTAGTAGTAGGGGTGAAATAGTCCCCGAGGATCGGTTGTTAGGACCGATGGGTAGTCAGCACCCCAGAATGGCTTGACACGGGTAGGTCGGCACCCCAGAATGGCTTGACACGGGTAGGTCGGCACCCCAGAATGGCCGTACCGGGTAGTCAGGCACCCCAGAATAGCCTGGCAGTATATATGTTATGTGTTTGTATGGTATGCGGTACGTTGGGGGAACTCACTAAGCTTTGTGCTTACGTTTACAGTTTTGTTTTCAGGTACCTCTGCATCGAAGGGGAAGGAGCCGGCGCGGTAGCGGCACGTCATACACACACTCTTCGGTTTCCGCATTTATGAGATTTACTGGGATTGTACTCTGATATTTTGATGGGATGTACGGTTTGGCTTTTGAGAACATGGTTGCAATGTGTTATGGTGTGAACAAATAATGTTTCTTTTATTTAGACAATGTTTTTATTTATTAATGTTTTCTAAAGTAATATCAAAAAAAAAAAAAAATTTGGGTCGTTACAAACGAACCAAGAAAAAGATACTCTCTACCCTTATACCTACATTATTTATAGGGTGATACAGACACTCAAAAAATACAAGGACTAAATGATAGAGTTCGAATTTGACATGTGCCTTGAAAATACATACATCTCGAAATCAATCTTATTTCACACCTACCAGAATTAGACCTATTTTGACTTCTCAGTATATACATTTCGAAAACTACAGTATCCCCCCTTAGCGAGAAAAGATGAAATCGTGCAATCAGATTCACAGTCTGTAGAAGTACATTGCGAATCTCCATATACCACAAAATACTCTTTCGAATCTAAGCCTTGTCATCAACTTTATTCCTTTCACAATTATTGATTCGAATAAGAAGACTTGTATATTGAGAATTCATATACCTCTTAACATCACATACTTAAAACAAGAACTTTGTCATCTTCCCATTCCTGTTCTTCCCTCTAAACATCACACCAAATGGTTGATGTATTATTTCCCCATCTTCAAACTTCTCAATATTATCTTTCCCTTTCAGAAAAGATTGAGGTACCTTCGAAGTCTTTTTAACAACCATATCAATCTCACTATCAGTTATTTTTAGGCAATCATAGTAGTTATCTATGAAAACCTTAATGTGAGCAAAACATGAAATCGATTTTGTTCGACTCAAGCAGCTCCGAAACTTCAAAATTGCTCAAAATCCTTGTCACTGTCACCAAGTCATTCAAGTTCAGGAAAGTCAACAATTGAAAATTCACAAACCGTGTTGTTTGTCCTCAAGACCACATATCAAAAGTTTTGTAAAAGTCCTTCAAATAGGTTTTTTAGAGCGATAGGATATCACCTTTACAATCTTTACTGATGACCACACTTCTTCTTCATTTTCCCAAATTCAGAATGAAATCACATTTTGAACCTTTCGAACTCATCCTTAACATTGAATTTTTCTATGATTTTGTACTGAGATGAAGTAAACAACATATGGTTCACAGGGAAGTCAAGCTGATTGAAATTCGAGTTCTTAACGTCATAACTCTTTTTCATCACTTTGTGAAAGTAGTCGTTCATCCCATTCAAAACTATATATTCAACGGTTTCATAACACCACTGCTTTCTAGGATCACACTTATTCAAGCTAGGTGGGTCATTCTGCCTTCGCCTCATAATGTTGTTTAGTTGCCTTTGCTTCTCAATCTCCAAGGCATGTTGCTTTTTCCTTTCCTCTTCAGAAGGTGTCATTACAATACCTTTTCATTTATCCCCTTTATCATCTTTCGAACGTAGTGGCACAAAACTCGATCTTGAACCTCCATATTTTTCATTTATAAGGTTCGCTTTTGTGATTGGTCTTTTTGTGGTTGTTATAGAAGTTGTAGACAATGAAATAGGGAGTGAAGTGGGTATCTGAGTCGAAATTACTTTTCCAATCACTTTTCCTTATTTTGAATCTTTTGTAGACCCAACACCACCACATCCTTTATTTCTGCTTGCGACATTTGCACTGCACGAGGAGCATTCATTGGTAAGCGAATTACAAAATCAAGGATGAGTGATAAATCAGTTTTGATATTCGTCTCAATCTTGAAAATCAATTGAGAAATTAACTCCTAAGACACGATTGACTACTTCGAAAGATCGACTTTTGAAATTGACTCCTTAATTCTTGATAATAATTCCTCCAACTTGGCAAACACCTTAGAATCCAGCTCCGATTTCGCTTCAAGCATGGTCAAATAAGAAGTATCGAATTCAATCAACTTCAGGATGTCATTTGCAACAACATCAACCTTACTGTGCAATACATTATAATTTTTTCTCCATCTTCTCTACTTCCATGGCCATTTCTGACTTAAGTTCGGCCACCTGAAGATCTAAAAATTCTTTTATCTTCGTTACTTGTTCCACAAAAAGATCATGACGTTCATTGGAAACATCACGAAGCTTTTAAATTTCATACTCAAAACTCTTGGAGTGAACACGCAACCGTTCGATCTGTTTCTCTTCAATGCTTTCAATAAAGGCTTGAAGAGGATTCTAATGCGACTTGAGTAAGTACTCCATCTTGACTCCAGCAACAAAATTCTTGCCCCCAGTATCAGCTTAAATTTGTAGAAGATTATTAATTTTTGAGTTAAGGATTTTGAAGTGTTTACCTGACATTATCATGTCATCAGGAACATTATCCTCTTCTGGATCGAACTATATAGTAGCAAAAGAAAACATCACATGCTCATCATTCAGTTCGACATCAAGTATTACTCTCTCTACTTCAGTAGATTGGGATGAGAAAAGAGTAGTCATATGTTAATGCATAATTGTGTAGTAAGCTGGTGAAATGGTTGAAACTGGTTGTTAACTTGGGATAGGTGATGAAAATGGTGCTAACGAAGTGGATGTTTCAAAGGTTAAGGTTTCGATGGTAGAAATGATTGTAGTGGGAATATTTGACGTTGCAAGAGTTGAAGTAACATAAGCTTCTTTATTCGACACCCCTTCACCCATATTGACATTTGTGTCCATATTAGACATGTTTACAGTGATATCTAGAGTTTGAACCTCCTCCGTATAGGACTCGGTTTGCAAAACCCCATGTGGTATGATCGTAGTCTTCTCAGGTATGGATATCGATGTGTGATCCTTGAATTTGAGTTTGTATCCGTATTACATACGTTTACATTGGCACTTGGATTTCTTGTCTCCTTGAAAATCGACTTGATAGGAGAATCCCTTCAAGGTGGCCCAAGCCAAAAATCTTAATAACGATTATCCCTATTTTCACTGTCATTATCTGTTTCGACAATAACTTGATCAAGTGGATCTTAATGTTTCTTCTTTTGCTATAATTTTTGGGCCATATCGAATGCCCTTCGTTTCTTTGAAGAAGGAGAGGCGGGATCAAGAATATCACGAAATAACACCCCTCTCCTGTTAAACCGAGGTTTTATTATATTCTTAATACCCTTCAGAGAAGAATGAGTATGATAAGAATCAACCTGGGTTTGCTCAGTTGTATCAAATTTAGGTTCTTGAACTGATGGCCTGACTAGAGAATCATGAGGCCTCTTAGCTGGCTTCTTAGTTTTCTTGAGAATCCCAATCTTCCAAGGAATAACTTTTTTGCAACATCCTTGGCTACATGTTCTTAATCATGTTGTGGTTTCGCAGTCTGCTTCTTCTTCTTCTTCTTCGCTACTTTAACAACTTTCGAAGAACCCCGATTTGGTAGAAGAACACAAACAGAAACATTGGTATCAAATGTTTCCAAGTACTTAACAAGGAGTGGATTTTTCAGATCAACATGGCTCAGCATTGCATCTGTAATTCGAGCAACAATTGGAAAAATTACTGGATCATCAACAAGAAGTTGCGGAGTAGCCAATGTCGAAAAGTCAGCTTTTTCGTCCTTTGAATGAACCAAAATCCCTTCTTTTTTAATAAACTTACTGGAAATCAAACTCCAATATCGAGCATATGAGACACCATTTGCCAAATTGGTGTGAGTTATTGCGGTACTAAATTCCTCCAAAAGTTGTGTTGCATAACCAACATTTAAATCATAGTAAATCCAAACAAGAAAATCATAAACCTCCAATATTTCTTTGTCTACCCCTGAACTATGACCAATCAAGCACCACAATACAATTCCAAATAGAAAACTCTAAAGACAGGGAAGACTAGATTTGTGAAAAAGACTAGTTCCAGTCAAAACTGGTTAACGACCCATCTTATTGAACGTATGAAGAACCTGTTTAGTATTGACTTCATAAAAATTACCTGAAACAGGAAAATTCATGATTTCGGCAAACTATTTCTTGGTAAGATTTCTAATCATGTTATTTGTCAATTGAAAGGTGGCAACCTTGGTTGTTTTGTTGAATACAGCAATAGAACCATCAAGAGACAACCAAGTCATCGGAATTGCAATTGAAGATGATAACACTATGGAATGAACAGAGTGATTTAGGGTAGAATCAACATCTATAATTGTTTAGGATGTTGATTAACTATGAGAAGTAAATGAAGAATCGTGTTCTAAATCTTCATTAGTGTTGTGAGATTTATTCTTCATTGGTCATAGTTGTAGGATCAATATTGGTGTTAGGAGCCACCATTATTGTGATTGCAAAAATTATGGAAGACGACGAATAGTTGAGAGGTTTTTGGTAAAATATTATGAGAGCATGAAGTCTTAGAATGACACCACCAATTTCCTTTTATAATTCACGGTAATTTAGAATTTGAAGCGGTACCCAATAAGAAACTGTCATGTATGGCATGGAGGAAAACTAAGGACCAATTTCATATTTTTATGGTTCCTAATGACTCGATAATGGATAAAGTTTTTAACTTTATTCATTAGAATGGCCCCAACAAAGAAGATCTAGTCTTTAAGTCTCAAATGGACCAAAACTACATCTTTTTCAACTTAATCCATTAAGTCCAAGTCTCCAACCTTCAGATCTGAATTAATATGATGCTTAGATGGATAAAGTTTCAAACTTTATCCATAACAAGGTAACAAACTTTCAAGATATAAACTTTAAGAACTTAAAGTGACCAGAAGGTCATAACACCGAAAACTAGCTAGATCTAACAATTTCATCATCAAGATTCAAACTTTATACCTCCGAAAGAAAGATCAATGTAAACAAGGTCTGGATCTACAACGTCCAATACAACCAACGCTTCTTCAATTAGTTCCTTTTTCTCCAAGGTGCACCAAGAACACCCGAAATCACTTAAAAACACCTTCTTTTCACTCACAAGGCTTAAACTAGGGTTAGGGTTTCATGAGAGGGTGTTGGAGAGGTGGAGGCTAAGAATGGATGTGTTTGGGGAAGTTGAGGAGCTTAAATAGGGCTTAAACCACAAAAATAGGGTTTGGACACTATTCTCGTACACCCAGCATACTCCTGGCACACCCAACATATAAGGGATGCCCTAGTATGCCCCATACACTACTATCCCATTAATCGTCCTAACTTCAAATGGTCATAACTTGTTCGTACCTACTTCGATTTCGACGGTATTTATATCCACTGAAAAGTATTGAGGAGATCTACAACCCTATCTAACTACTTTTGACTTCAAACACATCGAACTAAAATCCATAATTCATAAAAGAAGTCTGAAACACTACTTTTCCCATTTTACCCTTGGACTCTAAAGCAAAAGCCGAACTCTTGGGCCACATAATCAACATTATCCACATCCAAATGCTTCTAACCCTCACTTTCCTAAAGCCCAAAGCCTTATGATACTTGATCTTCGGTTCATGGACCAGAATTATGAAACAACTCAAAATAGGGTTTTACAACTCTCCCCCATTTATATAAGATTTCATCCTTGAAATCACTCCATGCTACTTTCCAAGGAATTAGAAAATCTGACCATATCTTCCAGATCCTTGTTAAAATACGACCCTAACATACGATGACATTCCAATAATCGAACCCATCCTTAGCATAACTCACATACTGACAACGAAAGAATCCTTTCTCCCACTGACCATAACCATCAAAGGATAGCCATCACTAATTAGCTCAAAACTTGGAATCCAATACCTTATTTGACTTCCCGATATACAACACTATTCTAAATCACAGCCAATGTGGCTCCACTTCACAATCTAATCCGAACGAAATCCTTACGAACCTAAATTATCCTGTTGACCAAAATTCTTATTTTTGATCTATTCAAGATCTTTTGAGCTCCGAGCTGATCTACAAATTATATGAAGCGTCGGATTATCGATCGGTCGCTGAAACTAACACCCTTTAAAACGATAACATGAAGAGTCTTTATGCAAGAGTATGTCTAGCAAAGCTACCCTAACCTACTTGTATATAAGCTTTTAATATCCCTACTGTTTCAACCATGGATATGATAACCAACCATCCTACTAATGCAACATAGCTTACTTTGCTCTAAATGAATGTTACACGCCCAACTATAGTCTTACATCACGAACGACCCCATACGGCCCACAACGTTCCTTGATTCAATGAATGTTGTGGCTTTCCCATATTCTCACAACTCCTCTATTACTACCGACCAACTTAGTGAATGCTACGGCCACCCCGCATTCGTACAACACTTCTATCACTATCTGCCAATCTAGTGAATGTTCTGGCCACCCTGCAATCTTACAATACTTCCATTACTACATGTTAATCTAGTAATTGCTACGGCCACCACGTAGTCTGACAATACTTCCATCACTACCTGCTAACCTAGTGAATGCTACAACCACCCCACAGTCTTACAACACTTCAATCACTATCATTGACCCAACCTATGGTATTACTGCCAATCTACCATACTTCCATAATCATCACAATTTCGAAACCTCATCCGGCTATACCCAAATTAGGTGTCTGGGTTATGCTTCGAACCCCAAAGACTTCATCAGAAAAGAACAGGTAGAGAGGCTCTAACCTAATCCCTCCACCCGAATCTAATCACATACTTGCCATGTGCCACGACTAATATGCAAGCTAAATTGAAATCTCATCCCTTGTGCAACCCCTTAGTCCAAGCGGTTCTCCCCACATCGATTCAAATGTGCTTTTCCAACCACAAAAATGATATATTTCCAATCTATCTCCCAACCTAACTACTCGAAGCTCTCGACAACCTGAGCCTATAAGTACTAGTGTTTTATCCTAGCGAACATACACCTGTCAAATTAGAATAAACACTCCCCGAAATCTCAACAAACTCAATATTCCTGAGCACATTCCACTTAATCCATTATAAGTCCTCGGTGACTTATTGGACAACAAAGAACAAAATCTCAACTATTAAAATGGGTCCCCAACCAATTAAACGACCTACTTGCACTAGAGTAATTTCCATGCGAACTTGCTACTAACTACACTTCGAAGGTATGCACTTGAAAATTACCAATCTGTAACATTCAGGAATATCAAGAGTAGAGTTGCAGGGGTCAAAAGTGTAAATGTGAAAGGGGAACTCGGCGAGTCCATGGGTGGACTCGGCGAGTAGGGTCGCGATTCTGGTCGCGTATTGAGTGGCCGACTCGGCGAGTTGGTGCTGTGTGGAGAAAACCCTAATTTCGGAGGATGAGCCCTATATAAAGGACATTATACCTTTCCCCCAACCTCTTTACCCTCTCTTGAAGTCCAGAAAGCCCTAAGACGCGATTGTGAGGGATTTGAGTGCATTTAAACCTTGGAGAAGAGGTTTTGGAGGAGATCTTGGAGAGTTCGGAGGCTTGGAACAAGGGGATTTGCTAAGATTCGGATTTCTCTTCTGTTGGGGCTTCCTTTTGAGGTATTACTTCGTTTCTTGGGCTGTTATTCATCTAGATTCATCATTTTGGAATGTATGGAAAGTTTAGCTTGTGGTATTTCGAGTTTTAAGGTTAGATCTGAGGTTGCTACCTCAGATCTGAAATGGAGAAGTTCTAGAATGCATTAAAGTCCCTGTTCTTGAATGTTTGGGAAGTCATCTTGTCCCAAACCTTAGCCCTAGAGTGTAAATGCCTAGATCTCTTTGGATCCACGTAAAGTTTGCCACTTTACATGATGGATGGGTTGTAGAAGGGTAGATCTACGTTTTGGATCAACTGCATGGCTTGGAAAGCCTCTGTATGGATTCAGATCTAGAAGCACTCGGCGAGTCACAAAGGTGTACTCGGCGAGTTGCTTGAAGATAGGCTGGAACTCGGCGAGTTGGATGAATAAGGTCAGGAACTCGGCGAGTTGGAAGAACAACTCGGCCAGTTGGTTGCAGATAGCCTTGGACTCGGCGAGTCTGTTCTTGGACTCGGTGAGTTTGGTCGTGAGGTCCTAACCTTTCTTCTGGTTGAGCTGTGAATCGGTGAGTCAAGGGATGACTCGGTGAGTTGAGTGTGAAAGGACTCATAGTTGTTGGACTCGGCGAGTCTCGGGGTGACTCGGCGAGTTGAGTCGCGGATTGGGGAAGTTCTGTGCATGGGTACTCGGCGAGTCATCGGGTTGACTCGGCGAGTAGAGTCAGTCAGGGGTTGACTTTGACTTTGAATTTGACCAGGAATTGACCAGTTGATTTCCAGGGGCATTTTGGTAATTGTTGGCTTATGTTTTGAGTTCAGAGTTTTAGTGTTGGCCAGTGTTGGAGATCGTATTAGTGGTCGGAGCAGCTTGAGTTTATCTGTTCAGTCGGCAGTTGCGAGGTGAGTTATCCTTACTATATGAACAGGGTCTATGGCACCAAGGCCGGCCCTTTATCGGATTGTGATACGAGTATCGTTGTTATGTTATTGCTTTGCTATGTTGCATCCTGGTAGTTAGGATGGTATATGTTAGAGACCTGTTTAGGGTTGGAATCCTGGTATGTAGGATGATGCTATGCTAGTGACCGGTTAGGTCGGTATCCTGGTTAGGATGATGTTATGCTTGGTGATCTGTTAGATCGGTTTGATTGGATGTTATATGTTATATGATTGAATGTTTATGTGCACATGGTTATTGGACTGGGGTTGGGTTGAAGCGGGACCTGCTTTGTGCTGTTGGCCAACATACCTAGGGCGGACCGGTTATCCCGAAGGCCCAGCGAGCGGTCCGAATAGGCTGTAGGCCCCAAGAGGGCGGACCAGACGTGCCGAGGCTTGGAGAGTGGACCAAGCCGACTGAAGGCCCAATGCGGGCGGACCGATCATACTGTAGACTCAGAGAGTGGACCAGGTGGATTCAAGGCCCGGTGCGGGCAGACCAATCACACTGTAGACTCGATGTATGTGGCTAGAATCGGAGGGTGGACCAGGTGGACTGTTGGCCGGTGCGGCGGACCAGTCACACAGTAGACCCGAAGTGCATGGCTGTTCTGTGTTCTGTTATGATATGGCATGTTATGCGTGTATAGTATATGTGGTTGGTATTTTTGGGATATCTCACTAAACTTTCGAGCTTACAGTTGTGGTTTAATGTTTTTCAGGTTCTTCAGGAGACCGTGGCAAGGCAAAGGCATGATCGTACCGCTCCTCATGATTTTGTTTTGTGATGTGATTCTGGGAATACTCAGAAATAATTGTATTGAAAACCTTTTCGTAATAATTTTATGAAATTGGGTAGTTTTCGAAAAGTTTAAATTGGTTGAAATTTTATGGTCGTTACACAATCTTACACCCACGATCAAACCAATTCATCATTCCCTCGTATCCATGAATGATCCCTACAAATCCCGCATTCAAACCCAACATGCCCATATTGTGGATTCCTTGAGTTCCTATTGATACCACTAAAGATCGAACCGACTATTGGTCTTCTCTAACTTAAAGCTTGCTATGACAGTGGATAATGCCTCCCACATCGATTTTTAAAACTGGCTCGCCTGAATATCCTCTAAACACGAATCTCGGTATTCAAAATGGCATATGAAGATTCTCAAAATAAAATAACTAGAGCATCGTGAGGAAAAAAATTTCTAGGTGGAGACTTAGATAAAGCATACATAGCGACTTGCACACAACATACCATCACAAAGGCAAACGACTAGAGCATGAAGGAGGGAAAACAAAACATGTATGTGACATCAAATGGTGGAAATTGGATCTCCTCAACCTGTGATTGCGATGCTCGACTCTTCACCATAAGAACATCCTCTCTGCCCTCACTACCCTCAGTGATCCTCAAAGTAACTGGAGCAGGTTGTAACGCCTGTAGACCCGGGCTAGTCAATTTAGAGATAATAGGGGTCGAAAATGGATTTTAGAGAAAATATTATTTAGAATAAATAATCTTAACCAAGTTGTAGATAAGTCTCAAGGTTTCCGTAGAAATAAAGAACGCCGAAATCCGAGTTATAACGAAGAAGTTATGGCCCGTCGAAGTTTTTCGGCAAAACCGGCACGACACCAGGAGATGTAAATAGTGAATTTACGATAGAGGGCTTTTTAGCCTTAGTGATCTAAACAAAAGTTGTAGTATACGTTAAACCGAGAACATACAAAAAAAAAAGAACGCCCAAATCTGACTTCGTATGAGGAAGTTATGAATTTTCGAAGATTTGACTTAACGGTGCACGACCCGAAACTTGAATTTTAGTTTGAGTGGTTTTTGGCCTATGCGACCTAAATGAGAATTTAAGATCTCATTAATAGGAACTCAACAGTAAAAAGACAGACGAAAACAGAGTCCGTATGTAGAAGTTATGAATTTTACGCGGACATTTAACAATATAATCTCTTCGTGCTGTTAAATTTAAGATCGGTCGAGAAATAACCGATGGAGTCAAAATGAAAGTTGTAGATATTGTTTTTACCTACGCGTGGATATAAGGAACGTCAAAACTGGAGCTCGTATGTGAAAGTTACGGATTTTAGAAGTCGGAAGTCTGCTGTGCGAAAATGGGTGATGTGGCACAATCTTGGCCATTGCTTTCTCTCCAAGTCTTGCCACTAGATGGTGACATGTTGTAAGACTCGTGTTTCTAGCCTAGGCATTTATATTGAGGTGATAGTCTAGGTTAACATTTGTAACTCATTTGGAAGAAATGAAAAGGAATTATGTGAATTATGTGTTTTATGCTTAATTATTAGGGTTTAATTAATTAAGAATAAAAATAAGCGTCAAAACTAAAGTGTGAGATAAGCTCGATATCTTTACATAAAGTTGTAGTGGTCGAAACAAGGATTTCGGGGATATAAAGAATGCCGAAATCCGAGTTATAACGAAGAAGTTATGACTTGTCGAAGTTTCGTGACAAATCGGCACGGGGCCGAGTGTCGTAAAAAGTGAGTTTTTGATAAACTACTTTTTAGCCTTAGTGATATAAAAAAAAAGTCGTAGTAATCGTTAAACCGAGAAGTTCGATAAAAAGAACGCCCAAATCTGACTTTGTATGAGGAAGTTATCATTTTTCGAAATTTCAGCTTAGCAGTAGACAACTAAAAACTCGAATTTTAGATCGAGTGATTTTTAGCCGACACAACCTAAACGAGAATTGAAGGTCTTGTCATTAGTAGCACAACGGTAAAAAGTCTGACAAAAAAGGACGTCGGATAAAGAAGTTATGAATTTTTAACGGATTTTCTGTCCCGGTCTGTTAAAAATAATAATAAAAAAATTAAAGTCAAAATTAGCCAACGAAGTCTAAACAGAAGTTGTAGAGCGTAATTTTAGCTACGCGTGCATATAAAGAACGTAAAAAATGGAGCTCGTATGAGAAAGTTATGGATTTTACAAGAATGGGCACAATTTTCGAGAAAATTCGCAAGAAATGGTGTTGGCCACGTGATCCTCGCATGCATAGCCCGTGCGCAACACGCGTGTCGCTTGCTGATTGGACCGAGGGTGCAGTCCAATGATCTTCCAACTCCTCGCTTCTGACTCATCATCCAAGCCTCGCTGGCCCAATCCGAAGGCGAAGCGTGCCCTTCGCATGTCCGAAGCTCGCACCCGCCACCTGTCCTCGCTCCGCGGATGCCACCTGCCTTCGCTGACTCCTCTTTCTAGGCCGAAACCTCGCAGCTCCCCCCAGTAAATAATGGCCTTGCGAGACTTCCTGGGTAATTTTGGGAAATTGCCCATTTTTACCCCTTTTTTAATATTTTGGTTATTTTGACCTCCCCCGATGCCCCGAGATCATTTCCAACGCCCGGAACACATCCCGGAGTGCCCGAAGGCCCGAAAAATTTATCTTTTCGGTTTTGAAGCCCAGCCTTTCGCAGAGCCCGGTTTCTCAATAAAACTCCTGGTTTTTTAGAAACGATCGTTTTAGGAAACGAATTGCTGCCCGATTTTCATTAAATCAAGTGAGTGTATAGTCACTTTCACCTTACACATAGATATGAAGTATTTACCTTAAAATACGTGCTATGTGTAAATATATTAATTGTTTATTTGAAGTGACTGTTGAATTGATATTTTATATAAGTTTTAAACTGTATATATATATATATATATATATATATATATATATATATATATATATATATTTATTTATCTACAAATATGTTGGGTAAAACATGGGTAGATGAATTAGATGATGTGTGATGAAATAAATGTGTAGAGAGGTATCGATGTTAAAGATGATCTAGTTATCTAGCAGAGTATAGACAATGGCCAAAGACTATTTTAGATAGCCTAGTGGAACGTTAGTAGACTTGTAATCGGTACGTATGTTTGAACTATATGTTCATTAGGTATTTTTGAACTATGTGTTCATCCATTAGTTCTTCCTTTTCACACTATTACGTGTCGGGGTACGGGAGTGTATAGGAGTACTTTATCAGTATTTTCCCTATACTTTTATTTGGAAGAACTTTGGAGTCTTTGTTCTGTTATGAAGTGATTGGACAATCTTCATGAGTTAGTGATATAGATCATGTGTTAAATAGTGGGTGTGTGATGAAAAGTGAGTTGGGTAGATGAGATGATCAGTGATATAGATAATGAGTTGAAAGTGAGTGGTGAAATATGGGAAAAGCTTTTACCCAGATGTAGTCGTGAGTGGTGCAATATGAGAAAAGCCCTTACCCAACGTTGACCCCCGTCATTCAGCAGAGTAGGGACGACAACCATGGACTGTTTTGATGGTCTGTGGAACACTAGCAGGCTCGTAACCTGTAGGTGTTAATGGACTTAAGTGTTCATTCGTTGTACTCTAAAACCCCCGTCATTCATCAGAGTAGGGATGACAACCATGTTCTGTTTTGATGGTCTATGGAAAACTAGCAGGGTCGTAACCTGTAGGTGTTAATGGACTTAAGTGTTCAGTCGTTGTACTCTATTCCCCTCATGAGTGCCTTTAGGGCAAGTAAGGCTGGGGAAAACCCCTTAGTATGTTCATCAGTTGTATGGAAAACCCATTGACAGGTATTGCGGGGAAACCTCGTGGGAAATACCGTCGAGGAATAAGAGCTATGGACTTGGTATATGGAAAACCCATTGACATGTATTGCGGGGAAAACACCCGTGGGAAAAACCGTCAAGGAATAAGAGCTATGGACTTAGTATATGGAAAACCCAATGACATGTATTGCGGGGAAAACACTCGTGGGAAATACCGTCGATGAATAAGAGCTATGGACCAGCACATGGCGACGATGTGATTTCGTGCCTATTTGACATAAATTGCTGAAGGAAAGCAATGTTGTCACCCCGATGTTTGTTTTATTTGACGTAACTTGTTGAGGAACCCCCAAAGCAATGTTGTCACCCCTAGTGATAATCCTTAGGCTAGGTCCCTTATGATAGTTGTTTTAGGGACGTAAAGTGAGGATAATGGGAATGGGTAATTAGGGTTATTTTGGTTGATGAAATTAATAAATTTATTGTTGATTGAGAACTTAATAAGTTTATTATTTATTGTGGGTTGAAAACCCTATATGCTCACCAGGCTCCCAAACCTAACCCACTCAGTTTATTTGTATCACAGGTATCGATACGAAGTTGCTTTACACTGAGAGATTAAAAGAGAAGTAGATCACTAGTTTAAATGAATGTAAGTTTTGTTTATGCTTATGTTTTTGTATTGACAATGACATCCCAATGGTTTAAGTGAATAAAATACATTTCTTCGGAAATGATTGATAACATAGTTATCATGTTTATCTGGGAACAAATACCGCAACACTTTTAATCAAATGATTACTCTGAAATTATTTTAAAAGCATAAATTAAATCGGTCTTTTCTGGCCGTGAAATTGGGATGTCACAGTTGGTATCAGAGCATTAGTTTAAGCGAACTAAGAAATTGTTGGATTTGTAGACTTAAACTTAGAATGCTAAGTAATGATTGTGAGTTGAGTGTGTCTATTATATTTTAGGTAGTACACCTAAATTGATACGAGCACTAGTTTATTTTAGGAAGGATGCCTAAAAAGCTTTTATGTGCTAAATGTTTTTGTGTTATAGTTATAATAATGCTATTATTTGTTCGGATCTATGGTCTGTTGCCGACCAGATCTGGAAACCTTATGTGTGTAGGATTCTAAGCGTATGATTATGAGATTAGAACTAACATGTAAACGTTTCGAAGTGATAAGTAGATTTATATGTTCATCGTAAATAAAGCTTTCCTATCTTAAAATGTCGCCTGGTACACCGAACGTCTGCTTGGGTGTACAAAACGTTATGGTGAAGACTCGCAGAGAATTGAGTAGATGGAAGAAATGAAAAGCTTATGATAGTGAATGTTACCTATCATAAGATATCGTAGGAGTGGTATCTTGTTTTAGAAGATGTTTGATAAAATAATGAAACGTTTAGAGGAGTATGGTATGTCTGAAGTACACCTTCGATCGGTAGGATGATGGAATGATTGGTGTAATTCCTGAAGTTGTCCCATCATTTGGAATTTCCATCACCAACCAAGTTGAATAGAATTGATGACTAAAGATATGCATGGAAGAAGTCCTAGTAGAATCTAGGAAACTTTTATGATTAATTGGACACATTTGTATGTGTTAAATTGTTTTGTGATTTTAGTACTTGGGGACTGCGAGACCGTACTTGGGACGAGTATGAGTAGCTGTGAATAGTAGTAGAGATCTATACTATTGGAAGCACAGGACTCACACTTGGATTAGGGAAAGTCCCAAGGTTACCAAGGAATTCGTAATTGATTCCGTCTTATTCTAGTATGTCGTTACCATCGTTTCGGTAATGACTATGAAGATGATTTTTATTCTGACCCTAGTGGTGATATCAAATTGAGTCCGACTACGATAACTTTGTAACGTGGTTCAGAGAACCAAGTTCGATGTAGTAGTTGACTTAAGTCAAATCGAAGTAAAGGATGATCAAAGCGATCAATAGAAGTATCGCGTTCGTTGTTAAAGAATTTGGGTTTGGTTGTATTCTAACCCAAAGGGATGAAGTAATAGCGTATGCATTGAGGCAATTAAAGGAGCATGAAAAGAACTACCCCACTCATGATCGGGAGTTGGCAGTGATAGTATTCACCCTAAAGATAGGGAGACACTATCTTTATGGCACTAAATGCAAATTTTTCACTGATTATAAGAGTCTTCAATATCTCTTTAATCAGAAGGAATTGAACATGAGGCAACAACGCTGGCTAGAGTTACTCAATGACTACGACTGTGAGATACTTTACCACCCTGGTAACGCAAGTATTGTTGCTAATGCTCTCAGTCGAAAGGTGAATCTTGAAAAGAAAACGCCAAAAGCGTTGAGAATTGAAGTTGTATCTACAATTGTGGGAAGTATAAAAGAAATCTCAAGAGGAAACTTTAGAGAAAAATGACCGAAAGAAGGAAAGTTTGGGATAAAACGTTGGTGTTTGATAAAAACAGTCAAAGAGTGAAGGTATTCAAAGATAGGTGAAGAGATTTGTAATCGATTTTAATGATCAATTCACGTAAGAATTAAGAAAGATGAAAAAGATGAACACGAGAGTAAATATAATCTTTGTTCAGCTGATATTATGCTTTCAATTTTACAGAGTACAAAGGAATTCTCTGTAAAGACTGTGTTAAAAGTTCTCAACCCACTTAGTACAGACCCCTATTTACAGGAGAACAAAAGCATAACAAAATACTAAGGACTAGACATTAAGACTATTCATTATAATGCCTTAGTAAAAATAACATTACATCCGAAGACGCTACTTACGTATACTTAAGATCCTTTGTAACAACCTAACTAACACTTCGACATATTACAACATTTATACCCTTACAATCTCCCCCTTTGGAATAAAGGTCGAAGTCTTCATGAAGTTAATAGTTGAACGGCATACATCAGCACTCTTCGGATTTCCATGTACCAAGAGATAACTTTCTTTATCTCCTTCTTGTCTCCTTCTGAATTCTTCTTGCAATGATTCATACGAACAATTAAGTTCGTATATTGCGAATTTGTGTATCTCTCCACTTCAGAAGTTTGAAACAAGAATCTTTTAGCTCTTCCAGCTTTATCTTTTCCTGCAAAGACAATCCCCAATGGCTTTAAACATATTTCACCATCTTCATACTTTTTCAACTCAACCTGCTTCTTCGTAGGTGCCATTGGTGCAGTAATGTCGAAGCCTTTAACAGTAGCAAGTTCGACATCAGTTTGAGCTAAGCACTCGAAATAATTTTCCAAGAATATTTTTATGTGCCTACACCCAAGACTGAAAACATCTGGTTCTGTTTCTTGGAGAAAAGAGAAGGACTTGTCTTTAAGTATCAGAGCAACATTGATGAGATCATAAGTGTTCATCAATGGAAAGTCCGCCACAGTGAACTCTTGTATCTTTCCACTTGCTCTTGTCACAACATATTTCGAATTCTGAAACTTTCCTTCAAAAATGACATCCCTTTTTATGGATATCACCTTCTTAATCTTCTCCAAGAACCAAACTTCTTCTTGAGCCTTTGCTAACACAGCATGAAATCATATCTTCATCTTCTTTCCCTCTTCGACATCCATAGACTTTGTCTCAGCTTTGAACTGTGGCATAACAAACATCATCTCGTTGATAGGAAAATCAAGTTGACCATAATTAGTATTTGTCACCACAAAGCTCTTTTTAGGAATCTTTTCAAAAGAATACATGTGATCGAACATCACCCTGGATTCTATTGTTTCGTAATTGTATATTTTCGAAGGATCACCCTTATCAACATTTGAACCTTCAAGAGCTCTTTGTCGCATTATACTTTCAACATGCCTCATTCTCTCAACTTCAGCTGCCACCTCAGCTTTCTTCTCTTTGTTGGAATTCTCAACCAAGACTCCTTTTCCCTTGTCTTTAACATTTGAAGGAGCTACATTCTTTGATGAAGAGTCATCACTTTGTTTCCCGATTACAATACCTTTTGCAATAGGTCTTGCAATTGGAACAGTTGTAGTCACAGTTGAAATGACTGGAGCAGCTGAAACAATTGTTGGCTTTACAACAACTTTCGAAGGATACACCTTTCCTACTACCTTCGTATCTTCAGTTGTCTTCTCATGTTCCCCAGCCTTTGCTTGACCAACCTTTTCTCCCCCTTGCACCCTTGTGACAGCAGGTGGGGCATCTGATACGTTTGGCAGAAGGCTTGAAATGCGAAGTAATGGAGCAAGGTGTTTTTGTAGGATGGTTTCGAAATGAATGAATTTTTGAGAAAGAAATTCTTGAGAAATAATTGGAGAAGAAGATTTCGAAGATATTTCTTGAAGTTCTTTCAGCAGTTTCACCAACTCTCCAAAATGTTGTTCTTCTGTGGCTGAAAGAGAGATCATCTGAGGCTTGACTTGTTCGAACATCTTAACACACTGAACAACCGCATCACAAATAATGTCGATCTTTTGATGTGCTGATTCATATCCTTGTTGAATATGCTGAACCTCCTTCGTCATTTCTTCATGAAGTTCACGAATCTGCATATTAACGTCTTCTCGAACCTTCTTAACTTCTTGTACAAAGGGCACATGACGCTCCTTCATAACTGTCTTTAAATCCTTCACCTCCTTCAGAAAATCAGATCTCAGAGAATTGATTTGATTCTCTGTAGAACTATCATTCTGATCAGTCTTCTCAAGAATGCGGGTTTCAGAATCACGTATTAACCCTGATGCCTTCGAAATCACCCTGCTTTCCATTTCCTTCATTATGGAATCAACTTCCATGATAGTGATTCCAGCACTTCCCACATCCGCTTGAGATTGCAAGATAGAATTCAATTTTGAATTCAATATCTTGAACTGCTTCATCGTCATCAGCATATGGTCAGGGAAATCTTCTTCAGCTTTATCAGTTTCCTCATCAACAACCATGGTCTCAACAACAGGTGATGGTGGATTTGGTGGATCGGTTGATTGTGTTGAGAATATAGTGGTGAAAGGTTGATCCATAATAGATTGGAATGTTGGAGAATCAGTTGTGGAAGTAACCTGAGGTAAAGACGTTGGTTCAATGAGCTTTATATCAGCAAGCTTCGAAATTTCAGTAGACTGAAGAACCTCTACTTCTTTAGGAATTTCATCTTCAGGAGTCTCAGGAACTTGATCCACTTCTTCGATACGTTAGGTTTTCTTTAAAAAATTCGCCATATCTTCAACCCTTCGTTTCTTAGAAGATGGAGACACCGGAGCCAGAATTTTCCGAACTGTGACCCCTTGATGAGTAACCTGTGTTTTCTTCACCAATTGAGATTTTCTCTTGATTTTTATTCTTCGAAAACCCCCGTTTTCGAAGGAATTGTCTCTTTTGATTGAGAGGCTTCGATAACTGGTGTATCAGCCACTGAAGTTAAAACAAGAGACAGCTCTTCGACAGTTCGAGATGTAGCTATTAGCTCTTGATTCTTTTGTTCTGCTTTCACCCCTTTTTCTGAAGACTCACCCTCTGTCTTCTTTGATTTCTTTGATTTCTTCTTCTCTTCTTGTTGTAACATCCCAGTACACAACTGTTGTGTCAATAGATTGTAAATATGACACCAACACATTATTCGTGGGATCCACCTTCTTGAGCATTGCATATGGAATTCGAGCAATTGTGGTAAAGATAGCCGGATCATCATGTACCTCCTTCGGACTACCATACATGTGGAAAACTGCTTTCTATTCGTAATCCGGATCTTCGATTTTCTCCTTCTGATAGACATATTGGACTATCAGACTCCAATATCGTGCACAAGAAATCCCTTGCTTAGCACTTGTCTTCGAAATACTTGTTATGAACTCTGTCCATAATTGCTCAGAATAATCAACTTGCAAATCGTAGTATAACCCAGCTACCATTGCATAAACCTCCATCCTTCCTTTATCCAACCCCACAGTTCTTCCAGTAAGACATCTAAGAAAGATGCCAAATAAAAAGTTCTAGATTGTTGGTAACCCCGACTTCTTGAAGTCACTAATACGCGTCAATGGAGGTTGATGACCCATCTCATTGAACATAAACACCACTTGTGAAGAAGTAAGTTCATCATAAGGGCCAGAATTCGGAATTCCCAAAATCTTGCAAAACCATCGCTTGGAGACCCTAATTATTGTATCTGTAACCATTGTGAATTCCACACACCCAGTGTAACATCCCCCTCTGGCACGTATCACAATATTGTCCGCTTTGGGCCACTCGGCACGAGGACTACCCAGGGGGTCACCCATCCTGGTACTACTCCCGCCCGAGCATGCTTAACTGCAAAGTTCTTATGGGATCTGTTGCACTCACGGCTTTAAAACGCGTTGTGACAGGGAAGATATCCACACCCCTTATAAGGAATGCTTAGTTCTCCTTCCCAGCCGATGTGGGATAAGATCTAACCCACTTTCACCCCCCATTATAGGGTTCGACGTCCCCGTCGAACACATCGACCCGTGCCCTAGCTCTGATACCATTTGTAACATCCCCCTCTGGCACGTATCACAATATTGTCCGCTTTGGGCCACTCGGCACGAGGACTTCCCAGGGGTCACCCATCCTGGTACTACTCCCGCCCGAGCACGCTTAACTGCAGAGTTCTTATGGGATCTGCTGCCCTCACGGCTTTAAAACGCGTTGTGACATGGAAAGTATCCACACCCCTTTATAAGGAAATGTTTCGTTCTCCTTCCAAGCTGATGTGGGATCAGATCTAACCCACTTTAAAAATGTGGTATTTTAGAATACCTTTTATCTTCTTCTCTCTCTCTCTTCTTCTCTCTCTCTACCTACCTCGAACACATGACCTATTGGATATACACATTATGAATGCCAACCAGATAAGCCAAGTGTAGATCTGATCCCACATCGGCTGGGAAGGAGAACTAAGCATTCCTTATAAGGGGTGTGGATACCTTCCCTGTCACAACGCGTTTTAAAGCCGTGAGGGCAGTAGATCCCATAAGAACTCTACAGTTAACCGTGCTCGGGCGGGAGTAGTACCAGGATGGGTGACCCCCTGGGAAGTCCTCGTGCCGAGTGGCCCAAAGCGGACAATATTGCGATACGTGCCAGAGGGGGATGTTACAAATGGTATCATAGCCAGGGCACGGGTCGATGTGTTCGACGGGAACGTCGAACCCTATAATGGGGGGTGAAAGTGGGTTAGATCTGATCCTACATCGGCTTGGAAGGAGAACGAAACATTTCCTTATAAAGGGGTGTTGATACCTTCCTTGTCACAACGCGTTTTAAAGCCGTGAGGGCAGCAGATCCCATAAGAACTTTGCAGTTAAGCGTGCTCGGGCGGGAGTAGTACCAGGATGGGTGACCCCCTAGGAAGTCCTCGTGCCGAGTGGCCCAAAACGGACAATATTGTGATACGTGCCAGAGGGGGATGTTACAAATAATGAAAGTGGGTTAAATCTGATCCCACATCGGCTTGGAAGGAGAACGAAACATTTCCTTATAAAGGGGTGTTGATACCTTCCTTGTCACAACGCGTTTTAAAGCCGTGAGGGCAGCAGATCCCATAAGAACTCTGCAGTTAAGCGTGCTCGGGCGGGAGTAGTACCAGGATGGGTGACCCCCTGGGAAGTCCTTGTGCCGAGTGGCCCAAAGCGGACAATATTGTGATACGTGCCAGAGGGGGATGTTACAAATGGTATCAGAGCCAGGGCACGGGTCGATGTGTTCGACGGGAACGTCGAACCCTATAATGGGGGGTGAAAGTGGGTTAGATCTGATCCCACATTGGCTTGGAAGGAGAATGAAACATTTCCTTATAAAGGGGTGTGGATACCTTCAATGTCACAACGCGTTTTAAAGCCGTGAGGGCAGCTGATCCCATAAGAACTCTGCAGTTAAGCGTGCTCGGGCGGGAGTAGTACCAGGATGGGTGACCCCCTGGGAAGTCCTCGTGTCGAGTGGCGTAAAGTGGACAATATTGTGATACGTGCCAGAGGGGGATGTTACACCCAATCTCCTTGTTATTTGATGCAGTAGAACCTGCCTTTGATAACCAGGACATCGGATCAGCAAATGAATCAAACATTGCTTTAGACAGAACTGAATTCTGTAAAGCAACCACCAGCATATGAAGTTCCTCCGGATACTTTGACAAATCCGATTCGACTTGGTAGTTGGAACCCTGGATCTTCAGAATCAGAACACTGATGATTTCATCTGTAGTTGGTGATGAAGTAGTCGCCATTGAAGATGATTGGAGTAAAGAACGTATGAAGAATATGAATTGAAAAGAGAATTTTGTGTTGCAGAGAGTTTGATCGCGTAAAGTGTTATTGAGTTCTGATTTGCCCTTTTATATGTAACCCTAGAATTTTGAATTTGAAGCGGGATACAATAAATGCTTGCTGACATGGCACCTTGAAAAATGGAATGCACTCATCAAAAAGTAACAATCATAACTGTCAACATGCCTTACACGCTTATCATACACCATGTGTCATCAAGAGATAAGACTGTTTGATCTTCCCCAAAAGAATTGTAACCGTCAGATACCTTCAGAATAGACTGTTTGCTATTGTTTCCTCAGCTATTTCATTAACTTCATGTTCATGAGATTTTAGTTGATTGTACAAGTCATTCAAAGTCGAAGTATCAAAACTCTGTTGATTTTTCACCATCATACTTAACTTCTCCACTCCATTCGAAGTCCCATTACAAATATCAAATTGTACTCCATTGGTGACCTTATTATACTATAACGATTACAACGATAAATTAACTCATTGAACCTATCATAGTATGCATCAATAGACTCGTTTTCTTTTTGTCTGAAATCTTTGAGTTCCACCAGGCATTGTTTCACATATGTGATCTTCGTCTTTTCAATTCCTTGAAATTTGTCTTTGAGATTGTTCCAGATTTCTTTAGCTGTTGTGCATGTTCTGACATAATTATACACAACAGGAGGCAGAGCACCTCTTAATTCCCTCATGCATTTCTTCTCCAGTTGTTTTAAACGATTGGTTTGATTATCAACTTCTGAACTGCTTGAAGACATACCGATTGGCTGAACTTGTGCAGGTTGGTTAATTTCTCCTGAGATGCATTTCCATAACTCTTCATCTAATCCGTTCAAGTAATCTTCCATCCTATCTGCCCACTGATCATAATATTCTGGAATAACCATTGGAATTTTTGTGGATGATCCAAGCAAATGAGAAAATGATGTCATCGAATTCAGATTGAATGACGCCATTGTTTTACGGACAAAAACTTCAAGATGATACTAAACTTTTGAGAAATTTGAAATCAAATTGTATAATTCAAATCTGAATCACACAACGAACACTCGATTAACAAATATTTTCGCAGAATCAAATCCTAGATTGAGATCAAGAAGAATTTTTCAAATTCAAAAAGGACGGAAGCTTTTCGAGTCAAACAGTAGATTCAAAAACCTTTTTGATCGTATGAAAATCAGATCACAGAAAGGATTCCTGCTCTAATACCAATTGAAGAGATTTGTATTCGAGTTTAATGATCAATTCATGTAAGAATTAAGAAAGATGAAAAAGATGAACACGAGAGTAAATATAATCTTTGTTCAACTCATATTATGCTTTCAATTTTACAGAGTACAAAGGAATTCTCTGTAAAGACTGTGTTCAAAGTTCTCAACTCACTTAGTACAGACCCCTATTTATAGGAGAACAAAAGCATAACAAAATACTAAGGACTAGACATTAAGACTATTCATTATAATGCCTTAGTAAAAATAACATTACATCCGAAGACACTACTTACGTATACTTAAGATCCTTCGTAACAACCTAACTAACACTTCGACATATTACAACATTTATACCCTTACAATATGAGTGAGTTAAGACCTTTAAACATCCCATGACACCACTACCATGAGTTTACGGCCGTAAACTCATGGTTGAAGTGGTCTTGAAACCGTAAACATTCATAAGGGCCTTCATTTGAAGAGTAAACTCTAATGTGAGTCCATATACACCTTCTATGCAACCCTTGATACTTCTAGCAATTGTAGCAAAGTGTTTTTATGTAGTAAGACATCCTTACTTGCTTAATTAGTTATTAAATGACTAATTAGATACTTAAATGTATCATTACATGTTAAATAGGATTCTCGTGTGTGGTCAAGTCCTCACTTGACACTTAGCATCCTATACCGTCCATTCTTCCAAAACGCCAACGTCAGTTGAGTTCATACCCCTGAATCAACCTTTTAGATGATTTTAACTGCTTTATAGAGGAAAATACAAGTTGACCTATACAGTTATTATATAAATCACATGTGATTAATAACTGTATAAAAAAATAGATTTTGGATACTGAACTGTTTATCCAGCTTAAAGGTTTCCAAATTATGTTTTCAACTCTTGATAAATTATGAAAGGTTTTTCAAAGGATTCCAAAGATTTTCAAAACTTGTTTTACAAACTGACATCAAGTCGTAAATTTTCTTATGTGTAAAGGTTTTCCAAGGTTTTCATCAGAGTTTTCTTCAATGTTTTTATTTCGTTAAAATACATGCTTATATTTGTATAGTTATATAAATAATGTTTAAAAGACTTAGGAAGGCTAGTTCACCCTATTTCCTTTTCCTCGTTGGGATGTGGTCTGGTGGGTATCCGTATCCGTCTGAAGGTTGTTAAAAAATTAGTTGTATATTATGTATACATGTATAGACATATAGGTGTCCATTAAACAGCTCACTTCCCTTGGGTAGCAAGGGCATTCTTCCATTCATCATTCATAGATTTTTCGTTAAATGCATGCATGTATTTGTATAGTTATATAAATAATGTTTGAAAGACTTAGGAAGTCTAGTTCGCCCTATTTCCTTTTCCTCGTTGGGATGTGGTCTAGTGGGTATCGGTTATCCGTCCGAAGGTCATTCAAACATTACTTATATATTATGTATACATGTATAGAAATAAAGGTTTACATCGGCCAGTTCATTTCCCTTGGGTAGCAAGGGCATCCTTCCGTTCATCATTCATAGATCAGAGACACTAGTAACTATTTCTAGTACGAGAATTCCACAGGAGTCAGTTCATACGCGAGTCTATATCATTTATCCAACGACTCTAATAGAATTTGGATTACGAGATGCATCTTCAAGACATGGATCTCCCCGTCGTCGAGTTGGTAACCAGAGTCTCCTATAGGGAGAGCGGGCATTGTGTGTATAGATCTATATGGGACTGACACTCCTGCACCCTGAATGCTAGCTACAGTCCACGGCCTACCAAGCCATGGGGTGACAAATGTCACAATTATTCTGACGCTTGCAGGGCGTCAAGTACTCTAGTGTCAATCAGTATGGTTACGAGTATCTCCATGTTTACCTTATAATTCATGGCCTTAAGGTAACGAGAATCTAACACTGTATTCTTGAAACAACCCACTTAGGATTTTCCCTTTGTTTTAGACCTTGCTAGCTGTATCTTTCATTTGATACCGTCTGGGGTCTGTGTTTCTTTGTTTTAGACCTTGCTAGCCGTATCGTACATTTGATACCGTCTGGGTTCTGTGTTTCCTTTTGTTATACTAAGCCAGGCGTATCATTCATTCGATACTCTCCTGGAGTCTATGATTTCTTTTGCCTTAGTCAGCAGTATTTTCTACCGCGGCATATATTATTTTCCCTAATGTTTTTACTAGTGATATTCTCCTACTTTCTTTAAAGTCAAATACCTTATTTTGGTAATGATAGTATTTTCGGGAAAATTTCTCTTTAAAACATAACACTGTCGAGTCTTGGTAGAAGACTGCTTTTAATTAGAAAATATAGGATTTTCTGGAAAGAACGCTAATACACCGTAGATTCTAAACTACTACTTTTTATAAAGTTATTTTGAAGAAAATGCTTACTTACACAAATGACACTAAATACTTATGAACTCACCAGCGTTTATAAAAATGTTGATACTCGCTTTCAAAATAACTTGTATTCTCAGGTCAGCGATAGACAGGTACATCCCAGGAACTTTTGGCAAAGTCAGTCTAGAACCGAGCTGCATCTATACTAGTTTCTGTATTACTTTAATGTCTCTATGAAATGTAACTTATGTAAAACTATTAGTATTAATGCAATGGTTGTTGTACTTTGATTACTATACTGCATATATTGTGATACTTGACATGACGTCATCCACCCTAGAACATTTCCGCCGTTCTGGTTTTGGGGTGTGACAGATTTAGTGTCTAAGCCCATAACTATAATTGGTATGTACTTGACCCGAGAGTAGCATGGTCCATTTGGGTTGCATGGCACTAGAACAATTTGTAGGATGGACTTTTGAGAAGAGGATATTTATGATTTATTAATATATTATAAGTTCTAATATATTAATATGAAATCATGTTATTTAATTAGCATTGATCAAGAGTTAGTTTAGAATTAATTTTGTGATCAAAAGAGACTAATTAAATAAATGGGGATTGATTTGGTAAATTATTCACTCTTATAAAGTGGGCTTATGATCCATAGTTCTTCATGTTGGGCTAAACCCATGTGGTGACCCATGGATACTCCATGGAGGTTAAAACCCATGGAGCATAAGGAATGTGGAAAGTCATGCACATTAGGGTTTGGATGGTGTAACCCTAATTGTGTCACACTATATAATAAGCCTCATAGCTCATGAAATCGGTACCTAGAGTCTTTGTAAGAAGTGCTAGCCGATTTTTGAGTGTATACTTCTCTTAAGTTCTTCCAATTTGTTTTTGGTGTTGTGTGAAGCGTTTGACGCATCACTCTTGGGGTGCTAGGCTCTTAAAGGCTTAAGGAATCAAGGTACAAGAAAAGGTATGTCATTCTACTAGATTTTTGTATTACATATACTTCATAGTATGCTAGTTAGGATGAAACCTTATTATACTATAACGATTACAACGATAAACTAATTCGTTGAACCTATCATAGTATGCTTCAATAGACTCATTTTCTTTTTGTCTGAAATCTTTGAGTTCCACCAGGCATTGCTTCACAGATGTGATCTTCGTCTTTTCACTTCCTTGAAATTTGTGTTTGAGATTGTTCCAGATTTCTTTAGCTGTTGTGCATGTTCTGACACAATTATACACAACAGGAGGCAGAGCACCTCTTAATTCCCTCATGCATTTCTTCTCCAGTTGTTTTAATCGATTGGTTTTATTATCAACTTCCGAACTGCTTGAAGACATACCGATTGGCTGAACTTGTGCAGGTTGATTGATTTCTCCTGAGATGCATATCCATAACTCTTCATCTAATCCGTTCAAGTAATCTTCCATCCTATCTGCCCACTGATCATAATATTCTGTGTCACACCCCAAAACCAAGAACGGCGGAAACGTTCTGGGGCGGAGGACGTCATGTAAGGTAATCACAACACAGTAAATGTAAATAGGCAAACAACATCATCCATTGCATTAAATATATAAATTTAATACATGTGTGTTCTGTAAAATTTTAGACACCAAAAATATAACGTAAATCAAAATAACAAAATGATGAGTCTTGAGTACGCTCCATCATCTCAAAAGCTGGCATCGGTACCTGTCTACTGATGACCTGAGAATACAAGTTATTTTGAAAGAGTTTATCAGCATTAAGCTGGTGAGTTCATAAGTATTTTAGTGTCAATGTTCATTGTCAAAAACGTTTGAACTTGTCCCAATGTATAAGTTTGTAAAAATGTAAATAAATGTTTAAAAGTATTTGCAAAAGTTTGAATCTCTCAGAAAATCCTATATTTTGTATAATAGTAACCTTCTACCAAGGCTTAACTGTTTTGTGAACTCGTCTGTTGTAAAAGTGTGTGATTACCCAAGTATAACTATCATTTGATAAAATATAGTTTGTACATTAATGCTTAAGTGAGATTATCACCAAAATATGTAATGGGTAAATCATTGTAGTACTGTAGTTTTGTATAATAAGAACTACTGTTGTACTAATTACTACTACCTTAAACCGGATTTATATTAAGGTATAATGTGATAATTGCACCATACTATCGACTGATAACAACGACATAAAGAACGGTCGTAATAACGGAATGACGTTTGGCACCCGCAGACCTGCAGGTCCGGCTGTAGCTAGCAGCAAGGTGTAGGATAGTCAATCCAGTATAGATCTATACGCAAACTCAACGCTCTCCCTCCAAGAGAATTCTGGCTACAACTCGGGCCATGACATTTAAGGCATGCTCCGATACAGTGGATCACATTTGTTATCGTATTCTTGCATGTGTGATGAAATGTTTCTTGTTCTAGTATAGTTGTATATGTTCTCGTAGTATAGTTGTATATATTCTCTTCCTAGTATAGACTCATGAATGAACTGACTCATTGATCTAGCAGTTGTAATAGTTTGATTCTGTGTTACCCCGATGGTAACTTGTTAACAGTGCGTTTAGTACATATGATTATGGAAGTATTTTTATGTCTATATATGTATATTTGATATATAATTAATATGGAAACGACCTTCGGATGGTCACCCAAAATCCTATCAGACCACATCCAAATCGAGGAAAAGGAAACAAGGTGGATAGCCTTCCTAAGTCCTTTAAACATTATTTATACGTCTATACATATATGGGCATGCAATTTGTAATATAAAAGCATAAATAAGTATTTATAAGGCATTTGAAACATAAGTATTATTTTTAAAGAAAGATTGACTTGATGTCAATCTATAAAACCATTTGAAGGTGTAGATTTGATTAAAACAGTTTAAGTATAAGGAACATTTGCTTAAATCACAGTTGCAGTGTAAATTCGAAAAGTAAATGGGTTTGGAAAACATTTAGAAGTAAAACAGTTTAATAGATAGTTTGAATAGTGATAAAACCACTGATTTCCCTAGTTATTAATCACATGTGATTAGTACAATCACAGGTGATTGAAACAATAACTATAAGTATTTAACTTGCATTCCCCCCCCTTTTGAAAGCATATAAAAGCATTTAGAATATTTAACAGGTTGATTAAGGGGTATGAAACTCACTTGATTGATTGAAGAAAGCGAGATGGAAAACCGGGCAGAGTCTCGTCTCAGAAAACGGATTTTTCTCGGGATTCTCGGGAATCTCAGGAGTAAAATCGACCCTCGGGACTTGAGCAAAAAGACCAGAGCTTCGGGTTATAACGGGCACGGAAAACGAGACAAAGTTGTGAGAGAGAGGAGAGAAATGAGCAACATTTTCGGAAAGCCTCGCATTCTATTTATAGGAAGGCTGGTCTGCCTCGGTACGCGGGGCGTACGCTCGTACGCGCTGCGTACGCGTACGTCATGCATGACCGAAGCCTCGACTGCCTCGGTTCGGATGGGACGGGTTGTTGGGTTCTCGGGTCGGATGGGACGGGTTGCTGGGGAGGTGGGTCGGATGGGACGCCGGGTCGGATGGGACGTCGGGTCGGACGGGTCGGGCGGGTCGGATGGATCGGATTCCTCGGATATGGCGACGTGGACGATCCGAGGCCAATCCTCTCGGTTACGCGGGGCGTACAGGAGTACGCAGCGCGTACTTCGGAGGAGGATGCTGACTCCCCTTCGGATAATATTCGAATTTTGAATTAAATAAATAATTAATTTATTTAATAAACTTCAAAAATCCATATCTTCTTCATACGAACTCCGTTTTCGATGGTCTTTATATCCTCGCGTAGGTGAGACTACGCTCTACAACTTTCGTTTAGACTCCGTCGGCAAATTCCAAAATTATATTTTTATTATTTATTAAAAATTCATCGTGTTTAAGGAATTTCTTAGAAAATTCATAACTTCTTTATCTGATGTCGGTTTTTGCCAGACTTTTTACCGCTGGAATACCATTGACGAGACCTTCGATTCTCGTTTAGGTCATTCCGGCCAAAGGTCGCTCGATTTCCGATTCGAGTTTTTAGCTGTCTGTTGCTAAGCCGAACTTGGAAAAATCACATCTTCGCTATATGAAGTCGGATTTGGGCGTTCTTTTCACGTACGATTATGTTTCAAAGACATTAAATCATAGAAGGAAATTAAGTAGAACTTATTTATACATGTTATTATGAAGGTAACTTTTTATTATTCAGAAGTGGTTACAATACTTGACCCATTTTGGTCGTTACAAAGAGTTGAAATATCGGGTTGTCACATCATCCCCCCGTTAGAGAGAATTTCGTCCCGAAATTTAAAGTAGCAAAGATGCTAGTGAACATGAAAGAGATGAGGGTACTTTTGTTTCATCTGATCTTCGCGTTCCCATGTGAATTCAGGTCCCCGCTTGGCGTTCCAGCGAACCTTCACGATGGGTATGCGACTTTGTTTTGTTTGTTTGACCTCTCGGTCCATGATCTCTATAGGTTCTTCCACGAAGTTGAGGCTCTCGTTGATTTCGATCTCGTCGAGTGGGATTAGAAGAGTCTCGTCGGATAGACACTTTTTCAAGTTAGATACGTGGAATGTAGAATGTACGTTACGAAGTGCGTCTGGTAGTTCGAGTTTGTAAGCTACGGGGCCGACTCTTGCAAGAATCTCGAAAGGCCCTATGTACCTCGGATTAAGCTTTCCACGCTTGCCGAAGCGTATCAAGCCCTTCCAGGGTGAGACTTTGAGGAGGACTCGGTCTCCCACCTGAAATTCCAAAGGTTTCCTTCGTTTATCAGCGTAGCTCTTCTGTCGGTCTCTGGAGGCTTTCAATCGTTCACGGATCTGAACGATTTTCTCTGTTGTTTCCCGAATGATCTCCGGACCGGTGAGAGTACTGTCGGAAGTTTGCCCCCTGGCTAATTGGGTATCACCCACCTCAGCCCAGCACTGAGGGGATCTGCACTTACGGCCGTAGAGAGCTTCAAATGGAGCAGCCTTGATGCTCGTGTGATAACTGTTATTATAGGAAAACTCGACAAGGGGTAAATGAGTATCCCATGCCTTCCCAAAGTCACTCACGCAGGCTCGCAACATATCTTCCAGAGTTTGGATGGTCCTCTCACTTTGTCCGTCGGTCTGAGGATGGTAGGCTGTGCTCATGTCCAGCCTTGTTCCTAGAGAATGTTGTAGTGATTGCCAAAATCTTGAGGTGAACCTACTATCTCTATCGGAGATAATGGACATAGGTACACCATGTAGCCGTACGATTTCCCTAATGTATGTTCTCGTAAGCTTCTCCATCTTGTCGGTTTCTTTGATAGGCAGGAAGTGTGCAGACTTGGTCAATCTATCAACGATGACCCATATGGTGTCAAGTCCACCCGTTGTCTTGGGCAACTTGGTTATGAAATCCATAGTGATCCGCTCCCACTTCCATTCCGGGATCTCTGGTTGCTGCAATAAACCAGAGGGCTTCTGGTACTCGACCTTAACCTTTGCGCAAGTAAGGCATTTACTTATGAAGGTAGCAATCTCTGCTTTCATATTAGGCCACCAGTATAGCTTCTTAAGATCCAGATACATCTTATCTGAACCTGGGTGGACGGAATACCGAGTGTTGTGCGCCTCGGTCATGACCAAGTCTCGGAAGCCACCATGTTTCGGTGTCCAGATCCGGTTCATGAAATATAAAGCTCCGTCACCTTTGGCTTCTAAATTCTTGTCCATTCCTCTAAGGGATTCACTTGACACATTTTCAGATTTCATGGCCTCAAGTTGAGCCGCCTGAATTTGCTTAGTCAGGTGTGAATGGATAGTTATCGATAATGACTTGACTTTGCGACCAGAATATTCCTTCCGACTTAGGGCGTCTGCTACTACGTTGGCTTTACCCGGATGATAACGAATATCGCATTCGTAATCACTGAGTAGCTCGACCCATCGTCGTTGTCTCATGTTGAGCTCCTTCTGATCGAAAATGTGTTGTAAACTCTTGTGGTCGGTAAAGATAGTGCTCTTCGTTCCATACAAGTAATGTCTCCAGATCTTCAGAGCAAAGACTACTGCTCCTAGCTCAAGATCGTGGGTCGTGTAGTTAACCTCGTGTGTCTTCAATTGTCTTGAGGCGTAGGCGATGACCTTACCTCGCTGCATCAGAACACATCCGAGTCCTTGGTTTGATGCATCGCAATAAACTACGAAGTCTTCTATTCCTTCGGGAAGGGATAGTATTGGTGCGGTGCACAAGGCTCGCTTGAGCGTTTGGAACGCTCTTTCTTGTTTCTCTTCCCAGTCAAAGGCCACACCCTTCTGGGTTAGGGTTGTAAGAGGCTTCGCTATTCGTGAGAAGTTCTGAATGAACCTGCGGTAGTAGCCAGCGAGACCTAGAAATTGACGAATTTCTGTATGAGTCTTCGGTGCTGACCAGTTCTCAATGGCCTTAATTTTGGATGGGTCCACGTGGATTCCCTCTTCGCTTACCACGTGTCCTAAGAATTCGACTCTTCGGATCCAAAATTCACATTTCGAGAACTTCGCATAAAGTTTCTCTTTTCGTAATGTCCCTAGAACTTGTCGCAGATGATCGCCATGTTCTTTCTTACTTCGGGAGTAGATTAGGATGTCGTCAATGAAAACGATGACGAACTGATCCAAGTAGGGTCGGCATACTCTATTCATCAGATCCATGAAGACTGCGGGCGCATTGGTCAATCCGAATGGCATCACCACGAACTCGTAATGTCCGTAACGAGTTCGGAAGGCGGTCTTCGGCACATCCTCCTCTAGCACTCGTAACTGGTGATATCCGGATCTCAGATCAATCTTAGAAAAATAGTTCGCCCCTTGCAGTTGGTCGAATAGATCATCTATGCGTGGTAGAGGATAACGATTCTTGACCGTCAGTTTGTTGAGTTCTCTGTAGTCAATACACATACGGAAGGATCCGTCCTTCTTCTTAACAAACAAGACCGGTGCTCCCCAAGGTGAGAAGCTTGGCCTTATAAAGCCCTTGCTGAGCAGTTCGTTAAGTTGACCAGAGAGTTCTTGCATCTCGGCTGGTGCTAAACGGTAGGGCGACTTGGCTACTGGGGTAGCTCCTGGGACTAAGTCGATTCTGAACTCGACTTGTCGTTGCGGAGGTAATCCGGGTAGTTCTTCTGGGAAAATGTCGGGGAAGTCGCTCACTACTGGGAGGTTCTTTAGTTCTTTCGTTTCTAGGTTCGTGTCGACGACGTGAGCAAGGAATGCGTGGTATTCCTTACGCAGGTATTTCTGTGCTTGAATACTTGATATGATGCGAAGACTTGCACCGGGTTTGTCGCCATAGACTATAAGAGTTTCGTTAGACGGGAGGTTTAGACGGACTGCTTTCTCGAAGCACATGATGTCGGCACGATGAAGGCTTAACCAGTCCATGCCAATGATGACGTCGAAACTTTTTATGGAGACTGGCATGAGGTCGATTGGAAATGAATGGTTGTCTAGGGTTAGGGTACAACCTAAGTATATGCTACTCGTATTTTCAGTTTTTCCATTAGCCATTTCTACTGTAAATAGTTCTTTGAGTGCGTGCGGTGGTTGATTAAGCATGCGAGCAAATTTATGGTTTACGAAGCTTCGCTCCGCTCCACTATCGAATAGAATGCATGCATAGGAGTTATCGAGGAGGAACGTACCGGTTACTACTGTAGGGTCAGCAACTGCTTCCCCGTGGCCTATAGCCAGTACCCTCCCTGCTCCTCCAGCATTCCTCGCTTTGGGGCAGTCCCTCTAGAAGTGGCCTGCTTCGCCACATCCATAGCAGGTTGGGCTCGCGCCAGAGCTAGGGACTTGGTTGATAGGTTGTGCCGGGAATTTACAGAATCGGACGGTGTGTCCTTTCTTGTTGCAGTTAGAGCACTGCAATTCACGGCAGGGGCCGTTGTGGTGGTAGCTGCATTTGGTGCACTTGGGCGAACTTCCAGCATACCGACTCACCGGAGCAGTAGTAGCAGCAGTAGGGGTTACTGCGGCATGAATTGCCACCAATTGCTGCTTTTTGGCAGCCTGATGCTTCTTCCTTTCATCCCAGAATTTCCGCTTAGTATCGGCGGGTTTGGAGGGTTCCGGGATGGCTAGGGTGGTTGTGGTTGCAGGGGTTTTGACTCCATGGTCAATGAGTCGTTGTGCCAATCGTTTGGCACTGTCGAAGGTAGCGGGGTTTGACGCTAGCACATTCCCCTGATACGGAGGCACTAGCCCCCATATGTACCTCTCGATCTTCTTCCCCTCGGTGGGAACCATATTGGGGCAGAGGGCCACCAGCTCGCTGAATCGGGCAGTATAAGCGACCACATTGGTGCCCTTCATCGACAGGTTCCAGAGTTCCTGCTCCAGTTTCTGGATCTCGCCCCTCGGGCAGTATTCCTCAGTCATGAGGTCTTTCATTGTTTCCCAGCCCATGTCGTTGGCTACGACGAGAGTTAGGGCTTTGACGTGGCCGTTCCACCACGTTAGGGCTTTACCCTCAAAGGTGCAGGCGGCATATTTCACCTTGCACGCAGCAGGGCATGAACAGATTTCGAAGACTGATTCAGTCTTCTCGAACCACTGCGAGAGAGCAATGACTCCGCCGGTGCCATAGAAAGGCTTCGGCTTGCAGTTTGTAAAATCCTTGTAAGAGCACTCCCTTGAGCGCACAGGGATTTCAATCGGAATAGATTCCACAGGGGTTCCACCTCTGCTGGCATCAGAAGAGTGATACTGAGCCATGGCAGTTGCCACTGCTGCAGCTACAACAGCATTCAGGGCTACAGTATTGATGACCGGAGGCGGAGGAGGTGGTGGAGGTGCAGGATTATTCCTATTCCTGGGAGACTTGCGAGGAGGCATCCTTCAACTGAAAGTTTAAAAAGATAAGAAAGATGGTAAGAATCAATTTGTAAGCAACACGAGAGTGACCCATGGACTAACTAAACATAGTCCAACAGTTGAAAGGGTGCTTGAAACCACAACAAGCATTATAAGTAGGAAAGCACAAGTGTATAGATTTTTCCCAGATAGATAGCTCTCAAAAATTTACTGGTATTACTGACGTAATAAGTTCAGGGAAAATCGACCTAACAGTAGGTCATACATCATACCATAAAGAAAAGTTTGACAGTCCTTAGATTTCAAATTTGAGTACGGAAGTTAGAAACATTTTACACACAAGCGCTACTTGGAGCACAGATGTTAAAGGCTATACTTTAATTAAAAGACGGAGCTGTACTAGACATCAACCAACGGCGATGGGAAAATCCCGGGCGAGTACTGCGGTCGGATACTTGACGAAACACCTCTTGAATGGGTCGATCCTGAGTCCTCTGACGAGCTCGAAGTTCCAATATTTCAGCTCGTGAGGCAGCCAACTGCTATTTCAGGGTTTTATTTGTCCTCCGGGTCTGTTCCATGTCTTCTTCAAGACGGCGGATGCTGACTGTGTTGACACCTGAGTCGGCATCAATCTCTATGACCCGGTCGACGGCTGCTCCACCTTGCTCGACAATACGAGCTATTCTGCGGATAATGACAGGCAGAGCTCGGTCAGTAGAGCCACCATCGCTGACGTTGTAAAAGGTTCGGTCCCCAAAGTATGGTAAGGGTTTACCCTGATCATTACTCCAGCGGTTCAGGTTGTTGACTTTAGGCTCGGAGTCGGATCCATCTGAAAAGCCTTCTGCAAGGTGATCATCCAAAGGGATTGGATGATCAACTTCGGGCTCTTCATCGATCCACCCGGCATTGCCTTCATTGGGAAAGTACGGGTCGCCATGATGGATATCTAGCCATCAAGATCTATGCGAGAATAGAGGTATAAGAATATAGTATACGTGTAACTAGTAGCGCAAAATACTCCTATAGTATTTTAAGTTTAAGTTCTATTGATCTTCTGGTGGTATTGTTGGTAAGTTTTTAGACTTGCTAACCTATCACAACCATTCTAAGGCATGTGCTAATCACTCCTAAGATCAGCATAGTTGATCAGGCTATGCCATTCCCAGGACTGACCATACATCCCCGAGCTCACTTGTGATATTTAACAATCGTAATACTTTTGTTCTTGTCATTGTGACACTTATTTTAGTATGAATGCAGACTAGTATACTTAGTTAAATATTTTATTATTTTAAGTATAGACTCTTGGTCAGAGTTAAATCCCCAATGGGTTTATAGTTTAGTATATCTTTTATGGGTTGATATACTCAATTCACTATAAACAATGCTCTGATACCAATCTGTCACACCCCAAAACCAAGAACGGCGGAAACGTTCTGGGGCGGAGGACGTCATGTAAGGTAATCACAACACAGTAAATGTAAATAGGCAAACAACATCATCCATTGCATTAAATATATAAATTTAATACATGTGTGTTCTGTAAAATTTTAGACACCAAAAATATAACGTAAATCAAAATAACAAAATGATGAGTCTTGAGTACGCTCCATCATCTCAAAAGCTGGCATCGGTACCTGTCTACTGATGACCTGAGAATACAAGTTATTTTGAAAGAGTTTATCAGCATTAAGCTGGTGAGTTCATAAGTATTTTAGTGTCAATGTTCATTGTCAAAAACGTTTGAACTTGTCCCAATGTATAAGTTTGTAAAAATGTAAATAAATGTTTAAAAGTATTTGCAAAAGTTTGAATCTCTCAGAAAATCCTATATTTTCTATAATAGTAACCTTCTACCAAGGCTTAACTGTTTTGTGAACTCGTCTGTTGTAAAAGTGTGTGATTACCCAAGTATAACTATCATTTGATAAAATATAGTTTGTACATTAATGCTTAAGTGAGATTATCACCAAAATATGTAATGGGTAAATCATTGTAGTACTGTAGTTTTGTATAATAAGAACTACTGTTGTACTAATTACTACTACCTTAAACCGGATTTATATTAAGGTATAATGTGATAATTGCACCATACTATCGACTGATAACAACGACATAAAGAACGGTCGTAATAACGGAATGACGTTTGGCACCCGCAGACCTGCAGGTCCGGCTGTAGCTAGAAGCAAGGTGTAGGATAGTCAATCCAGTATAGATCTATACGCAAACTCAACGCTCTCCCTCCAAGAGAATTCTGGCTACAACTCGGGCCATGACATTTAAGGCATGCTCCGATACAGTGGATCACATTTGTTATCGTATTCTTGCATGTGTGATGAAATGTTTCTTGTTCTAGTATAGTTGTATATGTTCTCGTAGTATAGTTGTATATATTCTCTTCCTAGTATAGACTCATGAATGAACTGACTCATTGATCTAGCAGTTGTAATAGTTTGATTCTGTGTTACCCCGATGGTAACTTGTTAACAGTGCGTTTAGTACATATGATTATGGAATTATTTTTATGTCTATATATGTATATTTGATATATAATTAATATGGAAACGACCTTCGGATGGTCACCCAAAATCCTATCAGACCACATCCAAATCGAGGAAAAGGAAACAAGGTGGATAGCCTTCCTAAGTCCTTTAAACATTATTTATACGTCTATACATATATGGGCATGCAATTTGTAATATAAAAGCATAAATAAGTATTTATAAGGCATTTGAAACATAAGTATTATTTTTAAAGAAAGATTGACTTGATGTCAATCTATAAAACCATTTGAAGGTGTAGATTTGATTAAAACAGTTTAAGTATAAGGAACATTTGCTTAAATCACAGTTGCAGTGTAAATTCGAAAAGTAAATGGGTTTGGAAAACATTTAGAAGTAAAACAGTTTAATAGATAGTTTGAATAGTGATAAAACCACTGATTTCCCTAGTTATTAATCACATGTGATTAGTACAATCACAGGTGATTGAAACAATAACTATAAGTATTTAACTTGCATTCCCCCCCTTTTGAAAGCATATAAAAGCATTTAGAATATTTAACAGGTTGATTAAGGGGTATGAAACTCACTTGATTGATTGAAGAAAGCGAGATGGAAAACCGGACAGAGTCTCGTCTCAGAAAACGGATTTTTCTCGGGATTCTCGGGAATCTCGGGAGTAAAATCGACCCTCGGGACTTGAGCAAAAAGACCAGAGCTTCGGGTTATAACGGGCACGGAAAACGAGACAAAGTTGTGAGAGAGAGGAGAGAAATGAGCAACATTTTCGGAAAGCCTCGCATTCTATTTATAGGAAGGCTGGTCTGCCTCGGTACGCGGGGCGTACGCTCGTACGCGCTGCGTACGCGTACGTCATGCATGACCGAAGCCTCGACTGCCTCGGTTCGGATGGGACGGGTTGTTGGGTTCTCGGGTCGGATGGGACGGGTTGCTGGGGAGGTGGGTCGGATGGGACGCCGGGTCGGATGGGACGTCGGGTCGGACGGGTCGGGCGGGTCGGATGGATCGGATTCCTCGGATATGGCGACGTGGACGATCCGAGGCCAATCCTCTCGGTTACGCGGGGCGTACAGGAGTACGCAGCGCGTACTTCGGAGGAGGATGCTGACTCCCCTTCGGATAATATTCGAATTTTGAATTAAATAAATAATTAATTTATTTAATAAACTTCAAAAATCCATATCTTCTTCATACGAACTCCGTTTTCGATGGTCTTTATATCCTCGCGTAGGTGAGACTACGCTCTACAACTTTCGTTTAGACTCCGTCGGCAAATTCCAAAATTATATTTTTATTATTTATTAAAAATTCATCGTGTTTAAGGAATTTCTTAGAAAATTCATAACTTCTTTATCTGATGTCGGTTTTTGCCAGACTTTTTACCGCTGGAATACCATTGACGAGACCTTCGATTCTCGTTTAGGTCATTCCGGCCAAAGGTCGCTCGATTTCCGATTCGAGTTTTTAGCTGTCTGTTGCTAAGCCGAACTTGGAAAAATCACATCTTCGCTATATGAAGTCGGATTTGGGCGTTCTTTTCACGTACGATTATGTTTCAAAGACATTAAATCATAGAAGGAAATTAAGTAGAACTTATTTATACATGTTATTATGAAGGTAACTTTTTATTATTCAGAAGTGGTTACAATATTTGACCCATTTTGGTCGTTACAAAGAGTTGAAATATCGGGTTGTCACATTCTGGAATAAGAATTGGAATTTTTGTGGATGATCCAAGCAAATGAGAAAATGAAGTCATCGAATTCCGATTGAATGACGCCATTGTTGTACGGACAAAAACTTCAAGATGATACTAAAATTTTGAGAAATTTAAAATCAAATTGTATAATTCAAATCAGAAACACACAACGAACACTCGATTAACAAATATTTTCGCAAAATCAAATCCTAGATTGAGATCAAGAAGAATTTTTCAATTTCAAAAAGGACGGAAGCTTTTCGAATCAAACAGTAGATTCAAAAACCTTTTTGATCGTATGAAAATTAGATCATAGAAAGGATTCCTGCTCTGATACCAATTTAAGAGATTTGTAATCGAGTTTAATGATCAATTCACGTAAGAATTAAGAAAGATGAAAAAGATGAACACGAGAGTAAATATAATCTTTGTTCAGCTCATATTATGCTTTCAATTTTACAGAGTACAAAGGAATTCTCTGTAAAGACTGTGTTAAAAGTTCTCAACTCCCTTAGTACAGACCCCTATTTATAGGAGAACAAAAGCATAACAAAATACTAAGGACTAGACATTATGACTATTCATTATAATGCCTTAGTAAAAATAACATTACATCCGAAGACACTACTTACGTATACTTAAGATCCTTCGTAACAACCTAACTAACACTTCGACATATTACAACATTTATACCCTTACAATAGGATTTGGGTACCTAAGATGGGAGGAGTAAGAGGATTTCTGATGGAAGAAGCTCACAAAACCATGTACTCGATTCATCCCGGCAATACGAAAATGTATAGGGATCTAAAACCCTATTACTGGTAGCCGACGATGAAGCTCGAAGTTGCTAAAGTATGTGACTGAGTGTGTAACTTATGCTAGGGTTAAGGCACAACATCAGAAACTATATGGGAGTTTAGATCCTTTACTTGTATCCATGGGTAAATGGAAAGGTATCACTATGGATTCTGTGACTAAACTGCCCAGAACAAGGAACGGTCACGACATGATTTGGGTGGTCGTTGATCGCTTCACTAAGAGTGCGCATTTCATAGCTGCCAACGAGAAATGGTCTATGGATAAACTTGCGAATTCTTACGTGAAGGAAATTGTGAGGCTTCACGGTATTTCGTTAACGATTGTATCCGATCGTGACAGCCGTTTTACATCAAGGTTTTGGAGGAGTCTATAAGAGGAATTGGGTACCAAGTTGTGTTTGAATACAACTTACCATCCACAAACCGATGGTTAGAGCGAATGAACGATTCAAACATTGGAGGATATGCTGAGAGCATGTACCCTAGAATTTCAAGGTAACTGGGATGAACACTTACCTCTAGTAGAATTCAGCTATAATAATAGTTTCCACTCAAGCGTTAAGATGGCACCTTATCACGCTTTGTATGGGAAAAAGTGTCGGATGCCATCATGTTGGCTGGAAGCTGAGTAAAAGCAGTTTATGGGACTTGAAATAGTCCATTAGATTGCTAAATAGTGGTAAGTGATTAGAGAAAAGGATGTTAGCTGCTCAAAAGAGCTATGCTAACAAGAAAAGACAACCGATATCATTCGAAGTTGGAGATTTGGTTTTACTTAAAGTCTCGTCGTGGAAGGGACTTATAAGATTTGGTAGAAGGGGAAAGTTGAGGCCAAGGTTTATTGGACCATTTAAAGTTCTTCTGAGAATCGGGAATAAAGCTTACAAGCTAGAATTACCGGAAGAACTAGAGAGTATTCATAACACCTTTCATGTGTGTTATTTGAGAAAGTTCATGGGAGGTGTGTCCGACATAATTCCCATTTATGAATTAAGGTTGTACGAGAACAAGAGGTTAATTAGAGAACTTGAGGCAATCGTTGACCGTAAGACTATGAAGTTACGATGCAAGATGGTTGATTTAGTGCTTGTGCGCTGGAAACATACGAATGGACCGAATCTCACTTGGGAAACAGAGAGTGACATGATGAGTCGCTACCCGCAGTTGTTTGGTGATATGTGATTCCGGGGATGGAATCAACCTAAGGGGGAGAAAATTGTAACACTCGTGTTTCTAGCCTAGGAATTTATATTGATGTGATAGCCTAGGTTAACCTTTGTAACCCATTTTGAAGAAATGAAAAAGAAATTATGTGAATTATGCTTAATTATTAGGGCTTAATTAATTAAGAATAAAAATAAGCGTCAAAATTAAAGTGTAAGATAAGCCCGATATCTTTACATAAAGTTGTAGTGGTCGAAACAAGGCTTTCGGGGATATAAAGAATGCCGAAATCCGAGTTATAACGAAGAAGTTATGACTTGTCGAAGTTTCGCGACAAACCGACATGGGGCCGAGTGTCATCAAAAGTGAGTTTTTGATAAACTACTTTTTAGCCTTGGTGATCTAAACGAAAGTCGTAGTATTTGTTAAACCGAGAAGTTCGATAAAAAGAACGCCCAAATCTGACTTTGTATGAGGAAGTTATGATTTTTTGAAGTTTCAGATTAGCAGTAGACAGTTAAAAACTCAAATTTTAGATCGAGTGATTTTTAGCCGACACAACCTAAACGAGAATTGAAGGTCTCGTCATTAGTAGCACAACGGTAAAAAGTCTGACAAAAACGGACGTTGGATGAAGAAGTTATGAATTTTTAACGGATTTCATGTCCCGGTCTGTTAAAAATAATAATAAAAAAATTAAATTCAAAATTAGCCAACGAAGTCTAAATGGAAGTTGTAGAGCGTAATTTTAGCTACGCGTGCATATAAAGAACGTCAAAAACGGAGCTCGTATGAGAAAGTTATGGATTTTACAAGAATGGGCACAATTTTCAAGAAAATTCACATGAAATGGTGCTGGCCACGTGATCCTCGCATGCATTGCCCATGCGCAACACGCGTGCTGCTTGTGGATTGGACAGAGGGTGCGGTCCATTGATCTTTCGACGCCTCGCTTCTGAGTCATCATCCGAGCCTCGTTGGCCCAATCCGAAGGCGACGCGTGCCCTTCGCGTGTCCGAAGCTCGCACCCGCCACCTGTCCTCGCTCCGCGGATGCCACCTGCCTTTGCTGACTCCTCTTTTTCGGCCGAACTCTCACAGCTCTCCCCTATAAATAGTGGCCTTGCAAGACTTCCCGGTTAATTTTGGGAAATTGCCCATTTTTACCTCTTTTTCAATATTTTTGGTTATTTTGACCTCCCCCGATGCCCCGAAATCATTTCCAACGCCCGGAACACATCCCGGAGTGCCCGAAGGCCCGAAAAATTTGTCTTTTCGGTTTTGAAGCCGGACCTTTCGCAGAGCCCGGTTTCTCAATAAAACTCCCGGTTTTATTAGAAACGATCGTTTTAGGAAACGAATTGCTCCCCGATTTTCATTAAATCTAGTGAGTGTATACTCACTTTCACCTTACACATAGATATGAAGTATTTACCTTAAAATACGTGCTATGTGTAAATATATTAATTGTTTATTCAAAGTGACTGTTGAATTGATATTTTATATAAGTTTTAAACTGTATATATATATATTTTTATCTACAAATATGTTGGGTAAAACATGGGTAGATGAATTAGATGATGTGTGATGAAATAAAGTGATGAGAGGTATCGCTGTTTAAGATGATCTAGTTATCTAGCAGAGTATAGACAACAACCATAGACTATTATAGATAGCCCAGTGGAACGTTAGTAGACTTGTAATCGATACTTATGTTTGAACTATATGTTCATTAGGTATTTTTGAACTATGTGTTCATCCATTAGTTCTTCCTTTTCACACTATTACGTGTCGGGGTACGGGAGTGTACAGGAGTACTTTATCAGTATTTTCCCTATACTTTTATTTGGAAGAACTTTGGAGTCTTTGTTCTGTTATGAAGTGATTGGACAATCTTCATGAGTTAGTGATATAGATCATGTGTTAAATAGTGGGTGTGTGATGAAAAGTGAGTTGGGTAGATGAGATGATCAGTGATATAGATAATGAGTTGAAAGTGAGTGGTGAAATATGGGAAAAGCTTTTACCCAGATGTAGTCGTGAGTGGTGCAATATGAGAAAAGCCCTTACCCAACGTTGACCCCCGTCATTCAGCAGAGTAGGGACGACAACCATGGACTGTTTTGATGGTCTGTGGAACACTAGCAGGATCGTAACCTGTAGGTGTTAATGGACTTAAGTGTTCATTCGTTGTACTCTAAAACCCCCGTCATTCATCAGAGTAGGGATGACAACCATGGACTGTTTTGATGGTCTATGGAACACTAGCAGGCTCGTAACCTATAGGTGTTAATGGACTTAAGTGTTCATTCGATGTACTCTATTCCCCTCATGAGTGCCTTTAGGGCAAGTAAGGCTGGGGAAAACCCCTTAGTATGTTCATCAGCTGTATGGAAAACCCATTGACAGGTATTGCAGGGAAGCCCCGTGGGAAATACCGTCGAGGAATAAGATCTATAGACTTAGTATATGGAAAACCCATTGACATGTATTGCGGGGAAAACACACATGGGAAATACCGTCAAGGAATAAGAGCTATGGACTTAGTATATGGAAAACCCATTGACATGTATTGAGGGGAAAACACCCGTGGGAAATACCGTCGATGAATAAGAGCTATGGACTAGCACATGGCGACGATGTGAGTTCGTGCCTATTTGACATAAACTGTTGAAGGAAAGCAATGTTGTCACTCCGATGTTTGTTTTATTTGACGTAACTTGCTGAGGAACCCCTAAAGCAATGTTGTCACCCCTAGTGATAACCCTTAGGCTAGGTCCCTTATGATAGTTGTTTTAGGGACGTAAAGTGAGGATAATGGGAATGAGTAATTAGGGTTATTTTGGTTGATGAAATTAATAAATTTATTGTTGATTGAGAACTTAATAAGTTTATTATTTATTGTGGGTTGAAAACCGTATATGCTCACCAGGCTCCCAAGCCTAACCCACTCAGTTTATTTGTATTACAGGTATCGATACGAAGTTTCTTTACACTGAGAGATTAAAAGAGAAGTAGATCACTAGTGTAAATGAATGTAAGTTTTGTTTATGCTTATGTTTTTGTATTGACAATGACATCCCAATGGTTTAAGTGAATAAAATACATTTCTTCGGAAATGATTGATAACATAGTTATCATGTTTATTTGGGAACAAATTCCGCAACACTTTTAATCAAATGATTACTGTGAAATTATTTTAAAAGCATAAATTAAATCGGTCTTTTCTAGCCGTGAAATTGCGGATGTCACACATGTGCTACCAAGTTTAGCCATTTTTCGCCCTATAAATAGAACCCCTCCCACCCTCATTTTCTTCACGCCTTTCCCATTTTTTCTTCTCTTTACTCTCTCTCTCTCTCTAAAACCTCTCTATAGCCCCAAAACTCCCCGAAAAGCCTAGGGAACCTCCCTAGCACGAGGTGGAAGCCCCAGAGTGCTCGATGGCTCCGAGAAGAAGAGCTTTTCGGCTCGGGAACGCTTCTCCAAGCAAAGCCCATTTTTTATAAAACTCATTGTAAGTGAGCCACGGGTACGCTATTTTTAATATTGTTTTTATTTAATTATAGTAACGTTATTAGGAACTTATAATAAGTACTTGGGCTATTATTATGGGTTATATAAGTATTGTTTAATGCTTATATAATAGTAATAATAGCTAGACTATTTATTAGTCTCGGCGAATAATAGACTAAACTCTAGTGGTAATAATACTAGGTTTCGTCGAAGGAAATTAATTTTAAGAAGCGAAGCGCTTGGAATCACCACGTTTTCAGGTGAGTGCATAGTTACTTTCATCTTAGACATAGATATGAAGTATTTTATATAAATTACGTGCTATGTGTGCATATTATCTGAGTACTTGCTGTCTATGCTAGATGAACGATTTTCTAACACGTTTTAAATGATTTAAATTGTATATGTATTTTATATCTACGAAAATGTTGGGGTAAAATATGGGTGGATGTAATTGATGAAATATGAGTTGGATGATGAGGTGAGAGGTGAAATAGACCATGAGGTGAGGATGAGAGGTGGACGATGTGAGAAGCCTTGTACCCAAATGCTGGCCCCGTCATCTAGCAGAGTATGGATGACAACCACAGACTATTCTAGACAATCCAGTGGAACACTAGCAGGCTCACAACCTGTAGGTGTTGTGAACGATGTGTTCACCGGTGTACTCTAAAAACCAATTGACATGTATTGTGAGTGAATTCTTGGAAACGATACTGTGGATAAATGAGATAACCCTGGAAGCTGCGCCTAAAGGACAATACCGAGAGATGCGCTTCGTAGAGAATGTCACAATTTTGGTAGTTGCACCTAAGTGACAGAAATAGCAGCTGTGTTTGACAGATGTGTCATTGACAACGATGGAATCCGTACCTATTCCTTAGGATAATCCTTAGGAATGAATGAACGAGAAATAGCTAATTCTTAGGTTAGATCCTTAAGAATAAAGAAGATAATGGGGATGGGTAATTGGGTTGATTGCTTGATTGTTTAAACATAATAATTATATTATTGTGGGTTGAAAACCCTATGTACTCACCTGGTTTCCCAACTTGACGCACTCAGTTTATTTGTATCACAGGTATCGATATGAAGTTACATTACACTGAGAGATTAAGGACATATAAATCGCTAGTGTAAATGAATGTAAGTTCTGTTTATGCTTATGTTTCTGTATTGACGATGACATCCCAAATGTTTTAAAATGAATAAAAATACTTTTCTTCGAAAATGCCTTGATAACGTATTTATCATGTTTTACTAGGAACAAATTCCGCAAAAATTTTATTAAAAGAGGTACTCTGATTTTTATAAAGCATAAACAAGATTGGTCTTTTTTGGCCGTGAAAATGGGGATGTCACATAGGTGCACACAATGCTTCGCTCATAACATCCGACAATCGGCCTACTCGTGGTCCTCCTGGATGCAGTAGAAATATAACGGACTTGTCCCATGGGGACAATCTATGATTACATGACCAAAAATGCCACACTTGTAGAAACCCGAACTCCCTAAATCGAAAAACTCCATCGTGCTGCTTCATGCACGTGCTATATTGACCTCGGCCATGCTGGCCTCTCACTCGTTGATCAAAAGTCTTGGGTCTCTTTGTAGGACCCCTAACTATCTTCACTTGTTCTAGTTTCCTCTTCTTGTGGTGCTCCAAATCAATCTCATGCTCTCGGGGTCTAGCTATCATGTCCTCCAAAGTCCAACAAGTTGAAAGGTGAAAAAATCCCTTATATCATCTCGCAACATATAATGCTACCTTGTCTTCGTCATCTCCTCGTCTGTGGCATACTGTGAAACCAAAAGAGCCATCTCCTTAAACTTGGTAGTGATCTCTGCCACAATCTCAGTCATCTAGTGAAGGTCCAAAAACTCGCTTGCCAACTACTGCACCTTGATAGCTGGTGTAAACACTTCCCTAAACCGGATCACAAACTCCACCTAATTCATCATTTCAATGGCATCGCCTCCTAAAGTGAAGCCCACCTCCTCCCACCAATCTTGGGCTTTGTCTTTTAGAAGACAAGAAACAATCTAACCTTTGACCCCTCGAGGTAGAAGCTTGATCAGAAAGTGTTCACTATGTCTTCTAACCACCTCCTACTAGCAATGGGGTCCTTCTCCCCAAAGAAGTCGGGAGCTCCACAAGCACAAAAGTCGTGGAAGGAAAGAGTGTAACCCCCTACAATAGCCAAAATGTCCATAATCTACTCATTGAGCAATCCAAAGATAACAATACTCTGCTCCAAAATGTTGCTAGTGATCTCCGACAAGATGAAGTCCCGTGACTTCTAATCCATTGGTTTAGTGCCAACACCTGAGCCTGAACCAGAGCCTGAACATCCTCAATAAGTGCTCATCACCATACTGAAAAGAACCCAGACAATAATTGGAACATACTGAAATAATCCTCTTCCTACAGGCTTCTTAGGATTCTCCGTGACTCCCCTCGATTCAAGTATGAATCCTGTGATTTCATTAATATGGGCCCAATATTACCTTCCATACCTACCCATAATTTTCTCAAGAGTTATCCTGAATCCTCTAAGCCACCTTCTTATATCGATTTTCCAAGTCCCTGCTAAACAGTGCAACCCAACCCGTTAAAGCACTTCCTAGGTTCTCATAGGTGCCAGACCTCACCCTGCTATTAGTTGCTGAAGAACTCCCACTAATGTCAACTAACTACTTTATGAATACGGTCACATGCAACAAAGCTTAGATAGTCTTTCGAGTAAAAGTCTCAACCCCATAATGGTTGGACTCATACGAGAGTTGCACAATAGTATCTAATATGTTACTCTAAGATTATTTAACCTTTGCAACATATTAACATATTCACTTAGTAGTTAACTCACATCACTAGGAGTTCCACAAAACAAAAAGCAAGAAACATTCATGCAGTAACACTCCAAGCTGCAGAACAACAAAGGACTTCCCAAGCTCACTTACTATAACCCATGATTGGAACATCCACTCTCACTGTTGGTTGCCTTATGCATGAAAATTATACACAATACATGATCAAATAGATGGTCAAATGAAAGACTCTACCCTAGGACCACAACCAAACAAGGAACATGAAATAAGGCCAAACATTCATTCTAGTGCTATATGATCCTAACTATATATGATTTTTAAAACATACACCTAGCAATCACTTCTACCAATATAGATTCCAAATCTAGCATATCATCCAATTCTACTAGGCTGACAAGGCATCACATACCAGGCCGATCTATCATGCAATTCATGAAAGTATCCCTGACCTTATCCTAGCATGTAAACATTCATATCATATATCATATCAACATGTATGGGTATTTTGGGAATCACTTACTTGAGTGGATGATCGTCCTCTGAATGAAGTTGATGCTAAAGGAGATGATCCTGCAACGTTTGTTAGTGCAAAAGTTCCCAAACCAGATGCCGCAGATGATCTCTTTGATAAGATTATCTTTGAAGATGATAACACTGTTGTTGGTGTCATTTTGGTTCCCATTTCCTTCAATCTACAACATAAACCTTCTTCCTCAAAACCATGCTTTGATTTTAGTCTCTCCTTGTCCTCCGAGGAATTTGAAGAAAAGAAATTCCTGAAGGAAACAAGCAGTCGTTTCCTCCTCTTGAAGCCACCTTTGAAGGTGATCAAGGTAAAAAACCTCAAAGTGATCTAATTGATGATTCCAGCCAAAAGAATTAAATGACAATAAAGAAGAAGATGACAAAAATTTGAGAGTTCCACCTAGGACAAAAGATCCTCTGTTGAAAATAGTGCGATCTGTTTTCCTTGTTGGAACTATGAGATAATATTGTCCCATCAAACTCCATAGTTGATAAAATTGATCAGAAAGTAGCAAGACCTGACACAAACATGATCATAAAGTCGATGGTCTTTGTAACATATAGAAATTCCAAGATAAAATTTTCATTTTTTAAAACATAGATCATAAAAATGAGTTGTTCCAAAACCGATCAAAGTGAATATATTGTTTAAACATTAAATTAATATCATTAATTGTCGATACAGAAAACTTTGTGGATGCTGTGCAGTCACATTGAGCCCTTCTATTTCGATCCGAAAGTACCTGAAACCATAAATATGAAACCGTAAGCACAAAGCTTAGTGAATTTTCCAAAATACCACATACCAAAACATACAAGTGTCATGGGCTACCCCATGGCCTTTCCTTTCAATGTCGAGGGCCAAATCTCAGTCTCACATATAAGTGCCATGAGTTGCCCCTATGGTCATTAATCTCTTTCGTCTAAAATCCAAATTCAATCCTCAAATGATATCCTTAACCATAAAGTTTCCAACTTTATGGTCTTGGATGGCTATTAAGTCTTCAACATCCAAAACCCTAACTTCTTAACCCATTAAGACATCCAAGACCATGAATTGAGGAAAACTAGGAACCAATGTCACATTTTTATGGTTCCTAATGACTCCATAATGGATAGAGTATCCAACTTTTTCTGTTAGAATGGTCACAACAAACAAGATCTAGTCTTTAAGTCTCAAAAGGAACAAAAGTGCATCTTTTTCAACTTAACCCTTTAAGTCCAAGTCTCCAACCTTTTGATCTGAATCAATATGATGTTTTAGATAGATAAAGTTTCAAACTTTATCCATAACAAGGTCACAAACTTTCAGGATATAAAAATTACCCACTTAAAGTGACTAAAAGGTCATAACACCCAAAACTAGCTAGATCTAACAATTTCATCATCAAGATTCAAACTTTATTCCTCGAGAAGAAAGATTAGGATGAACAAGGCCTAGATCTAAAAGCTTCAATGAGACCAACGCTTCTTCAATGAGATCCTTCTTCTTTAAGGTGCACCAAGAACACTCCAAAACACTCAAAAACGCCTTCTTGTCTCTCACAAGGCTCAAACTAGGGTTAGGGTTTCAAGAAAGGGTGTTGGAGAGGTGGAGGTTGAGAATCGAATGGGTTTGGGGAAGTTAAGGAGCTTAAATAGGGCTCAAACCATGAAAATAGGGTTTGTGCACTAATTGTGTACACCCGACGTACTAGGGATGCCCTAGTATGCCAAACATACTCCTCGTATGCTCAACGTATGGTTCTTACCCATAAATCGTCCTAACTTTAAACGGTCACAACGTCTTCATTTTAACTCCGATTCCGACAATTTTTATGTCCATGAAAAGGTATTGAGGATATATTTAACCTATCTAATTACTTTTGATTTCAAACACACCGAACTAAAATCCATAATTCATAAAATATGTCTAAACACTACCTTTCCCATTTTACCCTTTGACTCCAAAGCACAAACCAAACTCTTCGATCATATTATCTACATTACACATATCTAAATGGGTCTAAAATTTTCTTTCCCAAAGCCTGAAGCCTTATGATACTTGATCTTTAGGCCATGTACTCGAATTATGAAACAAGTCGAAATAGGGTGTTATAGTCTTGATTCCAAACTCGAACTTATACTCAAGTCTATTTCCGAGATCCAAGCTACTAGTCCCTTGGAACCTGATAGAGCCAATCAATTGGAACAAATTATCTCTCTTCACTTGATTCGTACTCTCAAATAAGCTGAGGAACGCTACAAGGCCAATCCGGATCATCATCTCGAAACCATCAACACCATGCTTATGATTCGTGATGATGTGATCTCTGCTACCAATGAACTTATCAAGCAAACTCATGTTCTTCATGAGAACCAGATTCAAAGGCTTGAGAAAGAGATTCATTAAAATATACCATGAACTTGATCATGGAAGAAGTGCTCGTCATGCTCATCTGTTCAACCTGGAATATTTTGTATGTTCCAAACAACAAATTTGATGAAATGCTCTTCTTTCTTGATGAAACATTCGCTCACCTCAAAGCTCAAGCTTCGACAACCGAGGCATATGACACACTTAACAAGCAACTTAATATGAGATTTAAATGAGTGTCCGAACGATTAGAAGAGATCGAGTCTGGCTCTATGCTTGCATCGGAGGTTAGGCCTTCCCATGCAAGAGGGGGAGAACATTAGCAAATGCATTGGAAACCAATCTCAGACTATGCGCTCCGAGATGAATTTACCAATGAAGAAATCATGGAAGTGGAAAATCTTGAAGAAGAACATGTTGATGAAGAAGATTTACTAGAATATGTGATCCTAGAAGATCAAGCTATCATGGAACCACCTACTAAAGTCCTTTCGGAAGCTGAAAATATGAAGTGGTTCTCAGTTTCTAGGCCATCATCTTTATCCGAGACCTTTTAGCAGAGTTGAGACATGGCTAAGGTATAGACCAGGCTAACAATCAATTCCTTATGAGCCACTCAATTGGCACGCCCCCGAACCAGGATGGCAGAAACGTCCGGGGGCGGATGATTTCATCTTATAATATCATAACAATTGAATAAAATTGAAAACATAGCAACCAACATCATACATTACAAATATCAAAAATCATTGTTTACTGAATTGTATTTGTCCAATATTTTCTATAAAAGTAATTTATGTGTCTCGTTCCAAATCGTGTATAATTGCATGCATGTTCTTTATTTTTCCGTTTTTGTATTTATAAAGAGAGTGGCCCTAGAAAATGATGGGTTTTACACAAAATAACATCCTATGTGTTCATGCAAACCCTAAAGCTTGAATCTAGGTTTCTCTATTGTACATGCAATTCATCCAAGACTTATAAATCCTAGATCTAGCATACATGATTTGAAATTAACATAATAAAATAGATATAGATGATTACCTCTTGAACATTTGCTTGAATCTTTTTGTTTTGTAGCTTAGAGTCACAAATGTCACTCCTCTAATGGCTTACAAATACCAAACAAACAAGAGGATGATAATGGAGAGAGAGGGGAGAGGCACAATTTCAACTATGATCTCTCTAGGGTATCAAGTGACCGAAAATTGGAAGCCTTAGGGTCTTATTGGTACAGGTGCTTCTAGGGTTTCAGTCTAAACCCTAATGGACAGCTTATGCACTAAGCAATCCAAGAAAGCTTCTGGAATAAGTCCCTTATGGCCGAAATTATGGATGGACACATCCTAATTTCGTCCATGCCTAATCTATGAGGCTCCTCAGCACAATACTCAACTATCACACATTTAACACTTTAAGTCACTGATATTAAATTAATGTCTTTTAGCCACACAATTACTTATTTAATTATTTATTGTCTAATATAAATTTAATTATATGATTTCTCTTTTAATATATTATTCATATAATATATTAATAAACCATATCAACCTCTCCATTCATAAATCACCCTATCAAGTTGCTTTGGTGGCAATCCAAAAGGACTATGCACAACTGGGTCAAGTACTTACCAAATATAGTTACGGGCTTAGACACTAATCCAACAATCTCCTACTCGGATAAGTCTAGTAACTACAAGTGCAAATATAATCCAATTAGCAATCGTAGCTCTCATAGATGATGTCAAACTTTGATCTCATCAATAACTAGTCTTTCAGATATGGGATCGTACATGGAACATAGTTATACTTATTATCCAGCAGTTTCTTTCTCAATCTCAGATTTGTTTAACATAGAACTTAATTGAACACATCAATTCAGTCCTGACCGAGCCCGACACACAAGTCAAACCAAATCATCGAGGGCCCTAATATCGCTTTTACCCTCTTAGGATAAAAGGAACAAATAAACTTCGACTTATATGCATTTACTATTCACTAATCAAATCATACACAATAATGCGTTTTATAACATCAAGTTACTGATGCGTTTACGCATTATCAATGCACAACAAATTAGCAAACAATAAAACATATATCTAGGTTTTAAGACCATATGATATTATCATCTTGCGATCACTCATGATAAATTCCATGAAGTGATTCCAGCAAGCGTGGGTTTATTCCAATGCTCAAATCTTATTCATAAGCACTCATGAACGTTGTAGCAAACTTTTTCTATGTCTAATACACTTTAGACAATCTACACACCTATTCATGGCTCTCTTCATTCATACCTACTTCCAACATATGAACAACTGTGGACCATTCGAATAATTTTTTTATTCAAGAAGTCAAAACATGCAAAATGAAACAATAAGTAAACAATTAACATAAGACAATAACTTAACTAATAAATAATACCCATTTATTTAATCATCGAATGTTAATTACAATTTATCAATTACATGTTTCTAAACTATCTAATCTAAACTAATATTGTCCTTCAGCCCAATGCTCCTAGCGTGCTGCAAGTGCTTAACCCTACTCAGTCCTTTCGTAAGCAGATCTGCTGGGTTATCCTCCGACGATATCCTCTTCACTATGAGGAATCATTCTTCTACCCGATGTCGAATAAAGTGGTATTTTCTGTCAATATATCAATATCTTCCATGAACCCTCAGTTCCTTGGTCAAGGCAAAGACTCCTTCATTATCACTGAAAATTTCAATAGGCTCTTATATGGCTGGCACAACTCCAAGGTCTCCAATGATGTTCTTCGCCATATTGCCTCCTTTTACGCTTCGCTCACTGCAATGTAGTATGATTCACACGTTGAATCAGCCATGGTCTCATGCTTGGAACTTTTTCAAGCCACTGCTCCTCCATTAAGTGTAGAGGCCCAACCCGACTGCGAATGGTAATTGTCTTTGTCAGTCTGAAAACTAGCGTCACTGTACCCTGCACCTTTAAATCATCACTCCCACTGAGGACTAGAAACCATTCCTTGGTCAGCCGAAGGTACTTAAGAATATTATTGACTATGGTTCAATGTGCTTTTCCAGGGTTCCCTTGATATCTGCTCACCATGCTCAAAGCGAAGGCCACATTAGGGCGAGTACAAGTCATAGCATACATGATCGAGCCAACTGCGGAAGCATAAGGTACTCAGCTTATCTCTGCTATGTCGACTTCGGTACTCGGACTTTGAGTCTTACTCAGCTTGGCATTACTTTGGATTGGTAACTCCCTTTTCTTGGAAATATCCATACTAAAACGTTTTAGTACCTTGTCCAAGTAAGTATTCTGACTAAGTCCTATTAGTCTTTTACTTATGTTTCTCACGTTCCTAATTCCCAAAATATAGGCAGCCTCTCCGAGGTCCTTCATAGCGAAACACTTCCCAAGCCAGGACTTGACTTCCTGCAGCGTCGGGATGTTGTTTCCTATGAGTAGTATGTCATCGACATACAATACAAGGAAGCTAACTATACTCCCACTGGCTTTGACATATACACATGATTCATCCTCGCTTCGTAGAAAACCAAACTCTTTGACTTTCTCATCGAAACAAAGATTCCATCTGCGAGACGCTTGTTTCAGTCCATAAATGGACTTCTCAAGCTTACACACTTTATTGGGATACTTCACATTGACAAAACCCTCTGGCTGAGCCATGTAAAAATCCTCAGCCAACTTCCCGTTAAGGAAAGCGGTTCGACATCCATCTTCCATATCTCATAGTCATGAAATGCAGCAATGGCCAACATCACCCTAATAGACTCTATCTTCGCAACTAGTGAGAAGGTCTCATCATAGTCAACTACAGGATTTTGAGTAAATCCATTCGCAACCAATCACGCCTTATAAGTGTGCACATTCCCATCCATGTCTGTCTTCTTCTTGAAGATCCATCTGCACCCGACTCTCTCACGAACTGGCACATTATCAACCAAGCTCCAAACTTGATTATCGTACATAGACTAAATCTCCTTGTCCATCGCCTCTTTCCAATTTGAAGACTCCAGGCCTGCCATGGCTTCCTTATTGTTGTTAGGTTCGTCCAAATTTATTAGTGTACTATCACTAATATACGTATCACCCTAGCTTTTTATATGAAAACCATACAAGACGGGTGGAACACTATCTCTTCTGGAACGTGTAAGAGGTAAGGATTCGTCAATCGGTTCAACCGAAGTTTCCTCCTCGGGTTGAATGCCAGTATTGGTGGTTCCTTCATCGCTTGACTCTTGAATCTCTTTAAGATCGATTTGCCTCCCACTGTCCCCTTGGCTTATGAGTTCTCTCTCTCTCGGAAAACCCCTCTACTTGCAAAGAAGACAACATTGTCACTCGGTCTATAGAAGAGATATCCAAAGGACTTTTGTAGGTAGCCGATGAAAATACTGTTGGGTTTTGAGCATTCTAACACTCCTAAGTGTGCATGCAACCCTAAATACCTTGGATCTATGTTTTCTCTATTATACATGCAAATATGAACATCCAAGGTATTATCCTAATCTAGCATACAAAACAATGAATATAACAAGATATAATACATACCTCTTTGATGTAGAAAGTCTTCATGAAGCTTGAGTGCCTAGTGCCTCAAGTGTGACACCTTAAATGGTTCACACAACACCAAATACACTTGGAATAACTTGAGAGAAATCTACACTTCATGAAATCGGCTAGCCCTCTCTAGAATGATACTAGTCGCTGATTTTATAAAGAATAAGATCTTTATATAGTGTTACAATTAGGGTAAACCCTAATTGTCATGACTTTCCATTTCCTTGGATCCATGGGTTGACATACAGCATGGAGCATCCATGGTCCATCCTATGGGTTTTAGCCCAACTTGATTATCCATGGAGCATTAGCCCACTATACAAGTATGGATGATTTACACAATCAACCCATATATTTAATTAGTCTTCTTTTGATCACTTAATTAATCCTAGATTAATTCTTGATCAATACTAATTAAATAATCTTATTATTCTTATTATTAATATACTAGAACTTATAATATATTAATAACCATAAGTGTCTTATTTCTCTCATTATAGTCTATCCAAATGCATGATGCCATGCAACCCAAATGGACCATGTCAGGTCGGGTCAAGTCTTACCAATTATAGTTATGGACTTAGATATTAATCCAACAGTCTCCCACTTGGATAAGTCTAAAACTATTATTGCGTATGACTTCAGGAACCAACTGGCAATCGTAGCTCTCAAAAGCTTCTGTCGAACTCTGACCTTGTCGATGAACTCTGACCTTTGTCAATGACTTGTCCATTAGCTAAGGGATCATATATTCCTCCATTCTAGATATCATATGGACTGAGACATGGATTATAATCATTCTCTCTGTCCATTTGTTGTTTCCCGATTTCCGATTTATGACGACTGACTAATTGAACAAATCAAATCAGTCCTGGCCCGGCCGAGCACTTCCATTTTTCATCATCAAATCATCGAGGGGCCCACATATATCACTTTTATCCCGAAGGTAAAAGGAATGGACAAACTTCGACTCATATGGCTTGTTCTACTACTTGTTGAAACATACACAAAGGCACGTTTTATAGCAGCGAGTTACCGAATGCGTTTTCGTGCAATCAATGTACAACCAACTCATAGTAACAACTCATATCTCTAGGTTTGAAGAATATAAGATATTATCGTCTCATGATCACTCGTGATAAAATCCATGAAGTGATTCCAATGAGCGCGGGTTGAATCCAATACTCAGAACTTAAGAGCACTCATGAGTGTTGTAGCCCTTTGTCCAACACCTTAGACCTCTACAAACCAACCCATGACAGTCTTAATTCATATCTAGTTTATTTGGGAAGTCAAAACATGCAAAATGAAACACAATAATAATTGAATCCAATATGGTATCAAAACCTATGAGCATAAATAAAACACCTTTTATTTATCACCATATGATTACACATTATTCATTGTATACTGTTTTAGCTATCAACTTTATTATTGAATTTAAAAAAATAGTTGTCCCATGCTCCAACCATGTACATTATGTTTTCTAAACACTAGTCATGCCACACACCAAGTATGCATACTATGTTTGTCTATGATCTTTACTTTGTGAACTAGATCAATTGAACATAACTTCAATGATTCTCTTTTTTGTCTATGTCCTCGACAATTGTTTAATCCTTTTACTCATATCCAGTTCTAAACCTTTTCCCTTCTTAATGCCCCAGGCATTTGGAAAATTTTAGAAAGGATGAATATAGCACGTGTAATCGATCCTATATCTGAAGCATATGGGACACGATTCATGATGTCTCACATAAAGACTAAACCAGTCTTTTGCTATAATATGTCCATTTCAATTTGCCAAGTTCTCATAATTCAGATTATGAAAAGGGATGTCGTAATCATAATCGAATTTTAGAATGCAAACAATGGACCCATATACAGAATTTCCTTATGTTGAGCCATTCCAACATGAAATTCATATATATTTCCTTGACTAAATGATTAAAACCTCAAGATCTAAGCTTATAGATTTGAGATGAAGTATAATTTCCTCTCCCTTAATTATAGCAAAACAACTCTTTCCCAATTGAAACTTTTGTTTTCTATAATTAACATTGCTTACTTGCAATACTTATCATAATTATCATGCTCCCACTAACATGATGATTATTAGCATAACACTTATGCTCCCACTAGCTTTGACATGTACTCAGAAATCAGCTGGACTTCTAGAAATCAATACTTCATTGACTTTCTTACCAAAGTTTAGATTTCTGATACTAGATTGTTTTCATAAGACTTTATCAAAATCATACACCTTCCCTTAGATAGCACACTTGTGTGTCTAAACGATTATGAAGAGGGATGCCGTAATCATAATGGTTAGACCTTTTTTCCACTTCTCACAAGTCCAGGTTAGTGTGCCGGTAAACCACACACGCTCCACTAACGACTTTGAGAATGCAAATATTACAATTGCTATCTAGCTAAAATCTACTTAGTGAAAGTGTTTCCTCACCATCATTTTCATGAATCGCAGAGAAACCTTATGACACTTAGATTTAATGGTGTATGTGTTCTTGTCCATGTGAATTGTCAAAACCATAGTCTAAAGACAAGGATAATGACAGATCCAAACTCATATGGACTGAACTCAATCTTAATTTCTTGCCACCTAGCAGCTCAAGGGCCTGCCATTGCTTCCAAGTTGTTGTGCAACTAATTGAGAACCCTAAGAACTCATATGCAAAGCCAACTTTAACTGGAATGGGCACAGAATATGTCAACACGATAGGTTATAAACCTCAAGTCGTGTGCTAGTGAAGAACTTCAGGTTTTGTTCTTGATTAGTTCTTGAGACTTTCAAGACCTTTAAGACTCCCACTGTCCTCTTGACATATAAGACTCCCTTGTCAAACATCCAAGAGATAGTGTGGATTCTAACCAAGACAAACACTTCGCACAATTGGCCTAAGTTGGTCTTTGTTTTATCCAAAACATCACAACTTACCAATTTCAAATGTACAAGAGTAGAAAACTTTTACTCTTACATTTGACAAGTGTTTTAAACCTTCTTTGAGACATGTCACTCAAGTTACAATCTTGGAGTATGAATCTAAGACTTGTATTGGAACGAAGTATGACTCATCTTCTTGATTTAACCACTTCAACAATTCAAGTTCCTCTTCTTAGTCATAAGAATGCACTATGATTTTCTTAGAGAACTAATTGTGCTATGGTTTCTTAATCATTAAGATGATCAAAAAAACTGATACTAAAGTACTCTCCCATCTTTCCAGATTTGAGAAACTTTTATCGTTCTGCCTAATTTGATTCTTCTTATTCGCTCTGCCATACATTGGAACCTTTTCTAATGTCTTAGAGTTACACTTAAGCTTGTAAGTATAATCATATTTACTGATCTTTAGTAAAGTATGACGAATAATCTTATCGATCTTTTGTGGTGGACTTAATCAGTGCAAAAGAATGTGTACTCGATCCCTTAGTCCGTTACTTGATTCACACATCCATGTGAACAAGTAATTAGTCTTAATTTTCCAATACTTGAAATTTCTCATTCATCATGCTATACAACTTGCATGATTCCAAGTTCCGGTCCAATTGAAACTTGGGTGATGAGAATCTTTCCTTATTTGGTAAATTTAGACATTACCACAAATGAAAGAATCAATTTCATATTTCCACTCTTTCTATTAATGGAATCATATAAGCAACAATTTTTTCCCTCAAATGCCATTATAAGGATATTTTAAAATAAATAAAATCAAAAAATTTCTTTTATTTTAAACTTTGCGGAAAAACTTATCGTTACAATCCATATGAAAACTTGTTGTTATCTATTCTTAAGCAATATCTCATAACTCCTAAGAAGTAGCTCAAGAATCCAATCTTCAAGCTATGCGATAGAAATCCATCTACGCCATCAGATTCAACATATTCTTTCTTTAAGTTTCTTCACTTATCTTTGATTCTTAAAACATCACCATGTGACCCAGTCATATCATGTATCAAGAATCTCATAATAGAAACTTAGCAGAGTTAGATAGTGGACTTCACCTGAAGTAGAGTCAAACTTATTGACTTTAACATCCTTAGGTAAATTTGGCAGCTTCGCAATCAGTGCCCCTTTATTTGGCAATATAAACATATGGACCCTTTGATAATGGTACACGGGACTATCACAGACTTAGCTTTTCTCTTTACCATTTGGTCAACCGAGTTGACTATGGCCAGTCCCTTTCCATTGGGAAGAGATTGCTTTTCTGAATTTCCTGTGTCACTATTGTCAATGTCCATCAAGTTTTAAGGAAGTTGATCTTAACAAATAGATAAGATCATTAAGGGTCTTGTCATAGTCTGTTTCATAGGTTTCCCAAAGGAACTCACTATGTAACTTAGAAAGTGATTGAACCACCAACTTTCTCAAGACTTTGACACCCAACTCTCCCGGCTTGTCAATATGTGACTACCTCTCCAAGATGTGACCACACATAGACCTTTACTTGCCAATAGGACTTGAGTGACCTCAAAATTTTCAAGAACTTGTGGGTTGGGGAGAATAATTGGAGGAGGTGAAAGAAGTATGATTTCCATGGGACATCATCTTCATTTAGGAAAGCTTGTTTCAAGAGATTTGGGAAGATCATAAATATCTAAACCAAACATCTTTTGGGAGATATTCAAGATAGTTGATCTTAAGTCCTTAATATAACACCCAATTTGAAATATTAAGGCTAGGACCCAACAAACTATTTTATAACTTAGAAGAGGTATGCCGTAATCCAAGCTATAAAATATTTTAAGGTAGGTGAATGACGATTCACCAATTTCCACCAAGATAAACGAAATGTATTATTAGGTTTTAATTGGTTTTTGAACCTCATAGATCTTTGAGATTCATTGAACTGTTCAATGGCATGTTTCAATCTTGAGTGTGCCCTTCAGGTTTTGTGACTGGGATGCCGAGGATCACAAAACAAGGTGTGAAGTAACCATGGAAATTACTTGGTACCCTTAAGTGTTTACCCCTGAATCGATGTGCCTGTTAACCACACACGCTCCACCGATACTATGATAAACATTAAGTTACCCTTTACCTACCTTGTTAAATACGAGTTAGTGTGCCGGTTAACCACACAAGCTCCACTAACTGACTTAAACAAAGTGCAAAGTGTAATTTCACGGATTAGCACCTTATTCACATTTTCCTAAGTAACTAAGATTGGGTATTATTAAGAGTTTAGTTACTTAGTATTTATCATTAATACTTTTAATGAAGGGAGAATTCTAGTCCTGTCAAACACGTTCGGCTAACGACCCTCCACCAGTCAAGCAAGCGGTGGGTGAGAGTGGACACCCATTAAGTTGCCATTTTATAGGCAACAACCTTATCCCACCTTATAGACCGGCTTCGTGAATGAGGAGTACTAGCGGTAAGACTGACTTTACTCTTATACATATATATATTATTAACTTATAATCTTATAAAGTATAAGGGTTGAATTTTAACTTTTAAAATTCTAAGGGCTAACTTGGAATTAATGTATTCATAAGAGAAAACTTTACAAATACGAAAACTTGAGGGCATGTTTTGAAACTATTCAAAACTAATTAATTCCATAACTTATGTGTTTAAAGTAATTTTAATCCAAAAACTCTTCAAGTTCCATAACTTGAGGACAAGTTATGGAAGACTTTAAACTAATAAAAGAATTAACTTTTCTTTATTTTATAACTTATGGAATTATTTAAGGTTACACTTTTTTTTATTTTATTATTTAATGAAGAGACTCTTGGTCCTCCATAACTTGAGGACAAATTATGGAGTCATAACACCATTCAATTAGAACTAGACTCTTCATTTTGTAACCTTTGCCAACTTTTATGAGTTTTATGAAACTTAAATGTGACTTTTCATATAACTTGAGGACAAGTTACAAAAACACATTTTAGAATCAAATCTTAGATTAATTTGGGTTGAAAACAACTATTTCACTCAACTTTTCTGTTAATCTAAGCAACTCATAAGAACAAGATAATTCAAATCAAACTTTTTCATGTAATTAGTCTAAACCTTAAACTAATACAAAACATGAATCTATTGACAATTATATTTGAAATTGGATTAGCATGAACATTACCACATCAAAAACAAGTTTATAAGTTCAAAAACATCTTAGGGTAATGTTCCTAGTCCAATTCCAGCCAAAAAAGTCGAATTTATGTTGTCTGGGGGTCCAACTCGTCGAGTCCACGGACCAACTCGGCGAGTTGGATGATTTTTGCCTTGGACTCGGTGAGTCTGCTGAGCAGACAGCATCAAACCTCATTTTTCCAGCTTCTTTTGCAAGTATAACAAGAAAACAAAACCAGCCTCTGATACCACTGTTGGGTTTTGAGCATTCTAACACTCCTAAGTGTGCATGCAACCCTAAATACCTTGGATCTATGTTTTCTCTATTATACATGCAAATATGAACATCCAAGGTATTATCCTAATCTAGCATACAAAACAAAGAATATAACAAGATAGAATACATACCTCTTTGATGTAGAAAGTCTTCATGAAGCTTGAGTGCCTAGTGCCCCAAGTGTGACACCTCAAATGGTTCACACAACAACAAATACACTTGGAATAACTTGAGAGAAATCTACACTTCATGAAATCGGCTAGCCCTCTCTAGAATGATACTAGTTGCCGATTTTGTAAAGAATAAGATCTTTATATAGTGTTACAATTAGGGTAAACCCTAATTGTCATGACTTTCCATTTCCTTGGATCCATGGGTTCACATACACCATGGAGCATCCATGGACCATCCTATGGGTTTTAGCCCAACTTGATTATCCATAGAGCATTAGCCCACTATACAAGTATGGATGATTTACACAATCAACCCATATATTTAATTAGTCTTCTTTTGATCACTTAATTAATCCTAGATTAATTATTGATCAATACTAATTAAACAATCTTATTATTCTTATTATTAATATACTAGAACTTATAATATATTAATAACCATAAGTGTCTTATTTCTCTCATTATAGTCTATCAAAATGCATGATGCCATGCAACCCAAATGGACCATGTCGGGTCGGGTCAAGTCTTACCAATTATAGTTATGGACTTAGACATTAATCCAACAAATACACCACTCACTATGAGGCTCGAGCTTGTTGTGAGTCTCTCATTTTACGAAAGCCTCGCAAACCCAAACAATGATATGTGCCAACGAGGTAGCTTTCCCTGTCTATATCTCGTGAGGTGTTTTGGCAACCTTCTTCATAGGGACTAAGTAAAGGATATAGGCGGCAGTTTGTAAGGTATACCCTCATAATGAGATAGGTAGCGAAGCATGACTCATCATGGAACGACCCATGTCTTGCAAGCTTCGATTACGCCTCTCATCCACACCATTAAACTGCGGTGCCCTAGGTGGCGTCAATTGCAAAATGATTCCGCATTCCTTGAGGTAGTTGTGGAATTCAAGACTTAGGTACTCTACTCCTCGATCGGGTCGAAGTATCTTGATTTTCCTGCCAAATGATTCTCCACTTCTTGTTTAAACTCTTTGAACTCTTCAAAGGTTTTCGACTTGTGCTTGATTAAGTAGATATACCCATATTTGCTATAGTCATCTGTGAAAGTCACATAGAAGTGATTCACATCCCTTGTGGTGGATCTAAAGGGCCCACACACATTGGTGTGTATGAGATCCAAAAAACCCTCACCCCTTTCACAAATAACAGTGAAGGATGACTTAGTCATCTTTCAAAGTAAACAAGACTGACATAGGTCATCGTCCCTAAGGTCGAATGACTCCAACACTCCATGTCACACCTACAAACCAAGGATGGCGGAAACGTCTAGGGGTGGAGGACTTCATGTAGAGTATCACAACAATGAGTATAATAGTGCTCAAAGTAAATACAACGATCATAAATATAACTGAAAAAGTTACACCAAAGTATATGTTTACATGATTCGAATCAATTACATTCTGATACAAAATGAACTGTTTGACGACTTATCGTCCCATCCTCAAAACGTTGTTGATTTCCTGTTTCACTGAATTCCTGAGAATACAAGTAGTTTTGAAAAGTGTCAACACAAAGGTTGGTGAGTTCATAAGCTTTTGACAGTAAGAGTTTGAAAATCGATCTTTGTAAAGAGATGTATGTTACCAAGAAAAATCCAATATTTTCCTTATAAAAGTTATGTGGTCCTAAATGCCAGGTCCGAAAATGAACAAGTATTTCTCATACTTAAGGATATAAATGTGGTTTTAAATTGGCGTAAAACCCTTTCTGATTTGAGAAAAATCCCGAAATGAATGATGTATGGTCTTAAATACCAAAACTGAAAATATACCATAATATCTGTAATTATTGATGTAAAAAGTGATTTTAAATCGACATAAAACCACTTTTGATTTATGAAAATCCCTGTAAACTTTATGTTATTAAATCCCTATGTGAGCCGCTATAATAATACTAATGACTGAATAACCTGCCACGATGTTTCTCAGGCGTCGTGAAACTGAAATGACACTTGTCACCTCAGACCTGCCGGTCTAGCTGTTGCAAGCAGCTCTGGTGTGGGGTGTCTAACCCAATATAGATCGATACACAATTATCTCTTTCTCCCTCCAGGACAGTCTGATTATAACTATCAGGAATTTAGATTCCGCACTCGAACGTACGGAAGAGATTGTCTCACAATTTAGGTTAACAAGTTTACGTGTGGTGTGCATGAGTGTAAAACCTTTTTCTGTGGGAATAAAACATTCCGAAATGTGTTTGTTGTGTTAACGGAAACATAAATCATACCTATTATATTTTATCCCAAAACGTTTGTAATGTATAAGAACTCTTTTATGAAAACACATTTGTGTTATGAATCCATAAACTATGCTTGTTATAGCTTAATATACGTGTTCAAAATGAATGAATAATCTTATTATGAATGACTAAGTTTCAGTTTATGATGATAAACTATCAAGGAAACACATTCAATATTTAGAACTTATTGTTATACACTTTGCTCAACATAATACAAAGTGTTATGAAATTTATATGTTGTTAACTAAATTTAACCTTCCTACGCTATTTTAGAAAAGTCATAGAAAAATCATACGAAGTCGAAAACTAAATCCGTAAATTCTGAGTGTTCCCAAAATGTGTCTAGTTTACTCATAATTTTTATCATGATTTTTAATAACCTCCAACTTGGGTGAAATAGTCCATAATCACAGACTGGTCCGGATTGGTGTTTGAAATGATAGGCAGTTTTGTAAAAATCACCATAAATTGTAGAAAAATTGTATGGAGATGTGCAACTAGTCATTTTAAATATAATAACTGGAACGACTTACACCTAAAACAGTTTTTCAAACAAAAATGTTTATGTTGTCCAAAACAGTCCGTGAATGGAGTCCAACGTTTCTCATGAAAGCTGTTAGAAAAATTTAGTTATGTTCTTGGTGTTTTAACTTCTATTCTCCCCCTAAAAACCTGAGAAAACATGCAAATGTAGGGGTATGAACTCACCTTGATTAGTTTCAGTAGATGGATGATGGAGAAAAGTAGTGTTCAACTCAAGAACACTTGGGAGAATCACTTGAAGGTTCGAAGATCTAACAAGAATGTGATGATGTTTGTGTAATAAATCAATGATTTGAGTAGAATGAAGAGCAATAATCACAAGGAGGGTGAATTATACTTACCAAGAAGGTGAGAAAGCTTGATACTTAGCCTTGAATCTCGAATTTTGATGGAGAAAGTTTGAGAGAAAAGTGGAGTTGGATCCTTGGTGAAATGAGAGCAAATGAAAGAAGAGAGGAGAGAGAATGGTTTTTCCAGCTTTTAAACGTGGGAAAGGGTGATATTTGAGTGGAAAGGACATTGAAGTGACGTAGGTAAGGTGGGGAGGTGTGGCTGGTCATAGAGTGGGTGTGGGAGTGGTTGCTTGTGTCATAAGGTAAAGCTAAGTGAACACTCCACCTCTTTGTACTTTACCCACTAGATTTTATTATTTAAATAAAGATTTTCATGAAAATATGATTAAATTATGAATATTTAGGGTTCATTATGTTAAAATATGATTTTGGGTGAAAATCACGCGTTAAAATAATTAAAAACGGGTCTTAAACGCAAAACTAGACGAAAACCGGGAGAAGAAGCACTTCCAGCGAGACCTCTCGGTCCTAGGCCGAGGTTCGGTCCTTGCTGGTGCCGAGTCCGAAATGAGGCAAGACAGAAGGAAGCGAGAGGGGAGGCTCGAGTTCGGTTCGCATGCAGGGTTCGGGTTCGGTTCGCATGGAGGGTTCGCTTCTGATGCCTTCGGTTCGCAGGTTTTGGTCCTAGAAGTAAGAAGCGAAATGGACCGAATGAACAGTAGCATCGGGTTCGGCTCAGGAGGGTTCGGTCAATAAGAGGACTTTCGGGTCCTAAGAGGACTTTCGGGTCCTAAGAGGGTTTCGGGTCCTTAAGCCTATTTTATTCGTTTTTACCCCGATTCAAGCTGTTTTTGATCAGGTTAAGGGTCGGAATGACCCGAATGATTTCAAAAAGTGAGTTTTCTCATACAAAGAGAGTTTTGGGAGAGATTTCACATTCTTGGAGAGATTTGAGAGAGATTTCATATTCTTGGAGAGATTTCTCATACAAAGAGAGTTTTGGGAGAGATTTCACATTCTTGGAGAGATTTGGGAGAGATGTCATATTCTTGGAGAGATTTCTCATACAAAGAGAGTTTTGGGAGAGATTTCACATTCTTGGAGAGATTTGAGAGAGATTTCATATTCTTGGAGAGATTTTCTCATACAAAGAGAGTTTTGGGAGAGATTTCACATTCTTGGAGAGATTTGAGAGAGATTTCATATTCTTGGAGAGATTTTCTCATACAAAGAGAGTTTTGGGAGAGATTTCACATACTTAGATTTGGGAGAGATTTGACATATGTGGGGAGGTTTGGGAGAGATTCTCGATAAAGAGAGATAGAGTGAAAACGATTGAGAGAGAGGTTTCATTTGTGACCTTTTCGAGTGTCTGGCTTCGCAATGCAAGGTCCGTAAACCCTATTAAGCCTGGTTTAAGGATCTTACACACTCCCGATGAGTATGCAACATTGTTTTATCGGTTTGGCTCGCCACGTACCACATTTTTAGATTAAGGAGATCTAGATGTACGCACTTTTCGACTTATGATCTCTCATTAGAATAGCGAGTTGTTTAGGAATTACATAATGTAAACTCTAGCACCTACGGGCAAATTGAGTCGAACGGTTTGACTTGTTGACTTCAGTTGACTTTGACTTAACCAAAAATTGACGGTTGTCACATCATCCCCCCGTTGGAGGGAATTTCGTCCCGAAATTTGAATTTAGGCAAGGAGTAGGCATGAACAATCGAGTCAAGAAGTGGGGTTACTTCCTAATCGACTGATTCTCGCACTTCCAAGTGACTTCAGGTCCTTGGTTAGTATTCCAGCGAACCTTCACTAATGGGAAGCGGCGTTGCTGCGTTCGCTTGACCTCTCGGCCCATGGTCACTACGGTTCTTTTACGAAGGTGAGGCTCTTGTGGAACTCGATCTCGTCGAGGGGGATTACAAGAGTCTCGTCGGATAGATACTTCTGTAAGTTTGGGACGTGTTGGGTAGAATGTACTTTACCAAGCTCGCGGGAGTAGATTGAAGTTGCGAGTTACAAGGCTGATTCTGACAAGAATCTCGAAAGGCCAAAATTATCTGGGGGGGTGGGGGGTTTGGCTTTCCACGCTTTCCGAAGTGTACTAAGCCTTCCCAGAGTGAGGCCTCTAGAGGAATTTTGGTCTCTTATTCTGGATTTCTAACGGTTTCTCCCTCTTGCTTCTCTCCCCAGTCAAGGGTTGCTCCCTTCAGGGTCAAAGTCTTAAGGGAGGTTCTGTAATTTACAAGAAGTTCCAAAGGAACTAAGACGGTAGGTCAGCGAGACCTGGGATTTTGGCGTACTCCTGCTGACGCCTTTGGTGATGACTATTTCCCAATGGTTTTTGATCAATTGAAAGGGTCCTTAAGAATTGCCACATTGATAATGATGTGTCTTAGGAATTAGACTCCTCAATTCCAAAACTCGTATCTAGGGAACTTCGGGTAGGGCTTCTCTGATCGTATTGCTTCCGTGGTTTGTTATAGCTGCTCTCCTTGGTTTCCTTCTTACTACGAGGGTAGATAAGCAAGTCATTTATAATGACAATGACGAACTGATTTAGTAAGAATGACATTTCCTATTCATTACGTTCATGAATACTGCGAGCGGGCTGGTCCTATCCGAGGGGTATTACTACGGACTTGCAGTGTCCGTATTGAATTTGGAGGATTGTCCTTGGACATCCTTCCCCAATACTCGCGACTGGTGATATTAAGGTCTCAGGTCCAATTCCTGAAGGGTACGTCGTTCCTTGTGGTTGGTTGACCTATTCGTTTATGCGAGGCAGATAGTAAAGGTTTCTAATGGAGATATTGTCGGGGCCTCTAAAGTCGGTGGAACTACGAGCAATTTGCCTTTCTATTTGAAGAATAAGACTAGAGTTTTCCAGGGTGAGAAGCTTGGTTCTTCAATTTCATTGTTGAGTAGTTCGACAGGTTTGACCTGACAGTTCTTGTAGCTCGGTAGGAAGCATGTGGGTTTGGTTTACGCGACAAGGCCTTTTGGGATGGTAGGACATTTACTCGTCCTTATGGGCAACCTTGACCCAAAGCTCATGGTAGGACTCGTACCTGGTCCATTTGTCATTAACTTGCCCATATAGGTCGTATGTGCTTAAGATTGGCAGACATTTGGATGGGTGACTCTGCCCCAAATCCACAACCAGACATGGAACAGGAATTAGGGCGGAAGCACACATCCAATGTCAGTAGAATCTTAATTATATATTATCCTCGCGTATACACGTAGTAGTGGTAGACTAACCGTATCCGTCCTAAGCTTCTGTGCTTGAACCTTGTCTGCTACATGCGTGACATTCCCGAAGGTCTCCTGTCAATACATGTGATAAGGTTTTGGGAAGTATAACACCACTTTGGTGCATGTTTTGGAGTTTCGCAGCGAGAGATGACCCGGAGATCCGTGCTGGACGCGTTTGTGAGGGACAAAGGTTCCGATATTTTGGTGGGTTAGGTGAAGGGACCTTTTGTAGACATTAAATCGGGAAGATGAGGACTATACTAATCGAAACTGAATGGTGACAACCAAATCTTTTTAGATAACATGAGTTAAGCTGTATTCATAAGAAGAGATCACTAGTGTGATAGAGTATCTTGTGTTTCTTTTCAGGGTGGTCTGTTTTGTTTGATGTTATTATTACTGTAGACGATTCATACCATAGTGTCTAGCACTAGTAGTGGGTGTGTTTCGATAGCCAGTAATGATACTTGATATCATGATCCTTGAAAGGTCTCCCTACGATCAAGCGGTATATAAACGTCGTATGTTAGTTGATGTTGGTACAATCGTCGAGTGGGTGACCCCACTCAATTCTTACTACTAGACACGAAATAGGAGTCAGGATGGAATTATTTGTTTCAAGACTTCAGTATTTTGATTATAATTAACCCCGATCTATGTACAAAGTCATCACATCTTACAGGTAATGATCCTAAGGTCATATATGAATGTCTTTGGTTTGATTTGAACGAGAGAGTATTTTAACTACTTTTTAAAAAGGCGGTGACTTTAGCAAGCATACCAAATTCGTTACAAACATATCATACTTACACGTTTTTGTTGTTGGAAACATTACAAAAGTCCTAATATGGTTCCCTACTGCTCCTGCTGGTGCGTTCATCACACTCCTCCTGCTCCCCCGTCATTCTTCTCGGTTGGACACTCTCTCTTGAAGTGTCCCGTTTCACCGCATAAGTAGCATACTGGGTCTACCTTGGTGCTGGTGATTGAAGTGAGATGTTGGGTTGGGGCCATACAGAAACGAACGGTGTGCCCTTTCCTGTTGCAGTTTTTACAGTGCATCTCCCGGCAAGCCCCATTGTGATGGAAGCCACATTGGTTACACTTTGGGAGTGATCCATTATATGGTCTAGCCGACGTTTGGATGGCAGACCTCCTGGCTAGTGTCGAGGCATGTGTCGTGGCTGTTGTTGTAATGGTAGGGGTGGCCATGGGTTGTTGTCTTTTAGTGGATCTTTGAGATTGGTGGTGCTCTTTCATGTTCCAAAACATTCTCTTCTTGTTCGTAGGTTTGTGGCCTGAGGCCCTTTCGTTGATGGTCGCCTACTGATGTTCTTGATTCTTATCACGATTAGTATTTCAGACTCCATTTCCACGCCTGCTGGTGGGGTTAGCATTGAGCTGCGCCATGATGGCTGCTACGGCTGCCGTGACCGCAGCTTGAAAAGTAGCAGAGTCTATCTGCAGGGTTGGTGCCTTGCTAGTTGATTGGTTTCCTCTTGGTGAAGAGACAACTCTGTTCCACGATGAAAAACGACTTCGTTAGTGGGGATAATTATCTCAAGTGCATTCTTACGATTTATATTCATATATATATAAATTTAGGGACATTGATGTACTATTCTTAGTGTTTCTGCTAATGTTCCCGAGACGGGGTTATGGCAGTGGGTAGGAGTAGCTTTCATGTGAGCGTTAAGCTTTACTCATCTTAGGATCATGTTTGTCCGAACACACTTGGCTGAGGAGTTTTGATGGGACCCGGTGTATTAGTTCCCGAACGATCGCACCCCATGGGTCTACGAAGAAAGCATCCCCTCAATCATAAGGGTTAAGGGGAGAGACGGTAACGAGTCTTTAAAATGGCTATACGTTGCAAGTTTTCTGTCTAAGTTTATTGATCTTAGTTTAATTTATAACGTATTTCGGTTGTTAGGGGCATTCTGAAAACTGTTCATAACGGGAGTCTTTATATGGTAAACCCATGAATTTTTAGTAGTTCAGTATCCAAGTGAAACCTTGTAACTTAACCCAAGCTAGGTCCTTATTATGACCAATTGATGTATGCTTAGTTATATAATTAAGGCTAAATAGACCTTCGAGTCTGTTAAGTATGTCCTAAACCCATCTTGTTAATATGATTGTAGTAATTCTGGTTTCAGCGAATTTTTTTTTTGATCTAGATGTAGGTTTACCTCACATCCGTGCATGGAAAAGTTTTGATAGCAACTAGATCCCTCGTTTAGTATGACCGCTTAAATCCCAGTGTCGTGCTTACGCCTAGAATAGAGTAGCACCAACGCATACTCACGAACCTAATTTACAAGGTCTTGTGAGCGGTATGAACTCTACTTACGACGATCCGTCCCTTGCGATGCCTGAGGCAAAGTCGATGCACCTAGCAGCTCTGTAAATCGATGCTTGGCTGCAATCCTCCTCTCTTTGAATGTCGTGTGTCTACCCCGTTACTTTTTTTCCTCTGCCTGAGTGGTGATAAGGTCCTAAACAGAGAGTTGGTCTCCGAAATAGTAGTCTCTTTCCGAGTCTCGGGTACGTGAGACAGTAGGGCCTGTAGTAGCGTGCAGTTTCCGAACTCGGGTTGTAGTCTACCTGCTTTAATCCCCGGTGTTCGCGATCTGTCGGGTCTTTGCCGGGAGGGCTCTGTCAGTCGGTCCCCTATGGTTGAGGTCATAGCACCCTCGTTGGTCTCCACATGGTGGTTGTCGTCATTGCTATCGACATTCAACCCTCGATCACGATTGCCAAACGGGGCACAGGTTCGATGTAGTTGAAACGGTTCGCGGAAACCCTTGTTATGCATGGAGGATTGATTACCTCCGGTTTTGCTTCTGATTCTCCTCATAACCATTCACCATTTCTCGGGTTCGGATTGGGAAAGTAGGGGTCGTCCGGTAAGTAGGGTCTTACTATGTTGTTCGTGCGAGAATTGAAGTGGAAGAGATAATTACTAGGTGTCTAACTCTATAATTGGTTACTTATAGGGGTGATCCTTATTAGTTACTTCTATAATGACATAGTACATACTAATTACATATAACAAGATATGATAGACCTTCGAATAAGTGATCCTACCCTAGATCCACATCCAAACAAGGAAAAGGAAGTAAGGCAGTGACCACAAATTCTAAGTCTATGATTTCTAAGTTATATAATATATTAGGGTATCCACCTAGGGACTATAGACCTATTATTAAGGATCTATTTAGTTTTCATATAAGTTATGATATTACAAAATACTCCTATAGTGTTTTAAACTCCTGTTCTGTTCTAATGTTCTCATTGTGGTAGTGTTGGTAAGTATTTAGACTTGTTTCCATATCACAACCATTCTTGGGCATGTGCTAATCACTCATCGGACTAGCATAGTTTATCAGGCTATGCCATTCCCAAGACTGATCATACACCCCCGAGCTTACCTGTGATATTCAACAATCGTTACTTTTGTTTTGTTCGAGAATGATGCTGACCTTAATATGTATGCATGCACGTATACTTTTAAAAGGAAATTATTTATTTCTAAAATTATAATTGTTTTGAAAACTTTAAATCAGAGACTTTTAGTCCCAATGCATTTATAGTTTGTATATCTTATGTGGTTCGAAATACTAAGTTCACTATAAATAATGCTCTGATACCAATCTGTCACACCCCCAAACGAAGGATGGCGGAAACATCTCGGGGTGGAGGACTTCATGTAGAGTATCACAACAACGAGTATAATAGTGCTCAAAGTAAATACAACCATCATAAATATAATTGAAAAAGTTACACCAAAGTATATGTTTACATGATTCAAATCAATTACATTATGATACAAAATGAATTGTTTGACGACTTATCGTCCTATCCTCAAAACGTTGTTGATTTCCTGTTTCACTGAATTCCTGAGAATACAAGTAGTTTTGAAAAGTGTCAACACAAAGGTTGGTGAGTTCATAAGCTTTTGACAGTAAGAGTTTGAAAACCGATCTTTGTAAAGAGATGTATGTTACCAAGAAAAATCCAATATTTTCCTTATAAAAGTTATGTGGTCCTAAATGCCAGGTCCGAAAATGAACAAGTATTTGTCATACTTAAGGATATAAATGTGGTTTTAAATTGGCGTAAAACCCTTTCTGATTTGAGAAAAATCCCGAAATGAATGATGTGTGGTCTTAAATACCAAAACTGAAAATATACCATAATATCTGTAATTATTGATGTAAAAAGTGATTTTAAATCGACATAAAACCCATTTTGATTTATGAAAATCCCTGTAAACTTTATGTTGTTAAATCCCTATGTGAGCTGCTATAATCATACTAATGACTGAATAACCTGCCACGACGTTTCTCAGGCGTCGCGAAACTGAAATGACACTTGTCACCTCAGACCTGCCGGTCTAGCTGTTGCAAGCAGCTCTGGTGTGGGGTGTCTAACCCAATATAGATCTATACACAATTATCTCGTTCTCCCTCCAGGAGACTCTGATTATAACTATCAGGAATTTAGATTCCGCACTCGAACGTACGGAAGAGATTGTCTCACAATTTAGGTTAACAAGTTTACGTGTGGTGTGCATGAGTGTAAAACCTTTTTCTGTGGGAATAAAACATTCCGAAATGTGTTTGTTGTGTTAACGGAAACATAAACCATACCTATTATATTTTATCCCAAAACGTTTGTAATGTATAAGAACTCTTTTCTGAAAACACATTTGTGTTATGAATCCATAAACTATGCTTGTTATAGCTTAATATACGTGTTCTAAATGAATGAATAATCTTATTATGAATGACTAAGTTTCAGTTTATGATGATAAACTATCAAGGAAACACATTCAATATTTAGAACTTATTGTTATACACTTTGCTCAACATAATACAAAGTGTTATGTAATTTATATGCTGTTAACTACATTTAATCTTCCTGCGCTGTTTTAGAAAAGTCATAGAAAAATCATACTAAGTCGAAAACTAAATCCGTAAATTCTGGGAGGTCGCATAATTTGTCTAGTTTACTCATAATTTTTATAATGATTTTTAATAACCTCCAACTTGGATGAAATAGTCCATAATCACAGACTGGTCCGGATTGGTGTTTGAAATGATAGGCAATTTTGTAAAAATCACCATAAATTGTAGAAAAATCGTATGGAGATGTGAAAGTAGTCATTTTAAAGATAATAGCTGGAACTACTTACAGGTAAAACACTTTTTCAAAAAAAAAAATGTTTAAGTTGTCCAAAATAGTCCGTGAATGGAGTCCAACTTTTCTAATGAAAGCTGTTAGAAAAATTTAGTTATGTTCTTGGTGTTTTAACTTGTATTCCCCCCCCCCCCCCCCCCCCCTAAAAACTTGAGAAAACATGAAAATGTAGGGGTATGAACTCACCTTGATTAGTTTCAGTAGATGGATGATGGAGAAAAGAAGTGTTCAACTCAAGAACACTTGGGAGAATCACTTGAAGGTTCGAAGATCTAACAAGAATGTGATGATGTTTGTGTAAAAAATCAATGATTTGAGTAGAATGAAGAGCAATAATCACAAGGAGGGTGAATTATACTTACCAAGAATGTGAGAAAGCTTGATACTCAGCCTAGAATCTCGAATTTTGATGGAGAAAGTTTGAGAGAAAAGTGGAGTTGGATCCTTGGTGAAATGAGAGCAAATGAGAGAAGTCATGAGAGAGAATGGTTTGTTCCAGCTCTAAAACGTGGGATAGGGTGATAATTGAGTGGAAAGGACATTGAAGTGACCTAGGTAAGGTGGGGAGGTGTGGCTGGTCATAGAGTGGGTGTGGGAGTGGTTGCTTGTGTCATAAGGTAAAGCTAAGTGAACACTCCACCTCTTTGTACTTTACCCACTAGATTTTATTATTTAAATAAAGATTTTCATGAAAATATGATTAAATTATGAATATTTAGGGTTCATTATGTTAAAATATGATTTTGGGTGAAAATCCCGCGTTAAAATAATTAAAAACGGGTCTTAAATGCAAAAGTAGACGAAACCCGGGAGAAGAAGCACTTCCAGCAAGACCTCTCGGTCCTAGGCCGAGGCTCGGTCCTTGCTGGTGCTGAGTCCGAAATGAGGCGAGACAGAAGGAAGCGAGAGGGGAGGCTCGGGTTTGGTTCGCATGCAGGGTTCGGGTTCGGTTCGCATGGAGGGTTCGCTTCTGACCTTCGCTTCTGATGCCTTCGGTTCGCAGGTTTCGGTCCTAGAAGTAAGAAGCGAAATGGACCGAATGAACAGCAGCTTCGGGTTCGACTTAGGACTTTCGGGTCCTAAGAGGGTTTCGGGTCCTTAAGCCTATTTTATTCGTTTTTATGCCGATTCAAGCCGTTTTTGATCCGATTAAGGGTCGGAATCACCCGAATGATTTCAAAAAGTTACTGGAATTTTTGAGAGAGATTTGGGAGAGATTTCATATTCTTGGAGAGATTTCTCATACAAAGAGAGTTTTGCGAGAGATTTCACATTCTTGGAGAGATTTGAGAGAGATTTCATATTCTTGGAGAGATTTCTCATACAAAGAGAGTTTTGGGAGAGATTTCACATTCTTGGAGAGATTTGGGAGAGATTTCATATTCTTGGAGAGATTTCTCATAAAAAGAGAGTTTTGGGAGAGATTTCACATTCTTGGAGAGATTTGAGAGAGATTTCATATTCTTGGAGAGATTTTCTCATACAAAGAGAGTTTTGGGAGAGATTTCACATTCTTGGAGAGATTTGAGAGAGATTTCATATTCTTGGATGGATTTTCTCATACAAAGAGAGTTTTGGGAGAGATTTCACATACTTAGATTTTGGAGAGATTTAACATACGTGGGGAGGTTTGGGAGAGATTCTCGATAAAGAGAGATATAGTGAAAACGATTGAGAGGGAGGTTTCATTTGTGACCTTTTCGAGTGTCTGGCTTCACAATGCAAGGTCCATAAACCCTGTTAAGCCTTGTTTAAGGATCTTACACACTCCCGATGAGTATGCAACATTGTTTTATCGGTTTGGCTCGCCACGTACCACAATTTTAGATTAAGGAGATCTAGATGTACGCACTTTTCGACTTATGATCTCTCATTAGAATAGCGAGTTGTTTAGGAATTACATAATGTAAACTCTAGTACCCACGGGCAAATTGAGTCGAACGGTTTGACTTGTTGACTTCAGTTGACTTTGACTTGACCGAAAATTGACGGTTGTCACACTCCATGCTTTTGGAGTTGGGTTATGTGATTCTTGTTGACATATCCAAGACGACAATGCCACAAGCATGCTTTATCCAAACTATTGGAAGAATCAATACACAACACATCATTTCGTAAGTTATCTACAACCATCACAGTTTCATATATTCCATTACAAGGCAATGCTTCAAATATAAAACACCATTAAGATAAGCATAAATAGAACCCCTTTCATTATCACATGAATATCTACATCCTTATATATATATATATATATAAACCATGAAAAGAAATGATGTTTCTTTCTATATATGGCGAATAGCAACTATTATTTAAATCTAAACCTAATCCATTACTAAGAACTACAGAATAAACTCCAATCTTGGTGAAAGGCGACTATCTTCTGTCCCCCATGATCAAGTTTATCTTCCCATGCTCCAGACCCTTATTTCTTCTTAGTCCCTGCAAATCAGAACATATGTGAAATCCACATCCTGTATCAAGAATCCAGGAAATAGCATGCGATGATTCATTAGATTTAATAGTTTAAATACCTGCGAAGGATGGCTTAATCTTCACATCCTTGATAGATTGCAGATACTCTGGGCAGCTTCGTTTCCAATGCCCTATCTTGTGATAGTGGTGGCACTCTGCCTCCTTGGGGTTAGAGTTACGTTTAGTAGAACCAACTTTGGTTCCACTAGAAGAGGTACCATATTGGTACTTTACCTTATAGGGGCTCTTTGGGGGATACTTCCTACCCTTCCCTTGCCCTGTTGCCAAGACAAGGGTAGCAGTGGGAGTTGGAGTTGATGCAACAGACTTATCTTTGAGATTTCTCTCAGTAGTCCTTAGCAAGGTTGAAGCTTGCTCAGAGTGACCTCTTCCTTATTCATGTGGTAGGTTATGCGGAACTGTTTGTAGCAGGGAGGCAAGGAGTGAAGGATATTGTCAATTGCATCTCTTCATCGACATTAACATTTAACTTCAGCAGGCGATCAACATATATCTGCATTTTTTGCAGATAAGAGGTAAGGGACTCGGCATCACCTATTTTGGCAGTGATCATCAAATTGATGATCTCGTACCTTTCTTGCCTAGTGCTCTGGTGGTACCGGTCCAGCACGTGTTGATGCATTTCATATGGATACATGTCCACATAAGATTTCTGGAGTTCTGCAGTCATAGTTGCCAACATGATGCAATGGACTTTCGTAGCATCACGCTCATGGGCCTCAAAGGCAGCGATCTCATCAACAGTAGCAGTGTTAAGGTTGATTTCCTTCATCTTTTCATCGAGGACATACTCTTCGTCTTCATAAGGAGTTACCATTTGGATGTTGTGGATCCTATCATTGAAATTGGACCCGTCACTCTCCCACATAAGTTTATGAGTGACAACGAGCCAGAGGAATTTGAGCCGGAAGCGTTGTTGTTGACGTTTGACATCTGAAATAGAAAAAGACAAAGTTTGATTAGAAATGAATCCCCAATTAAACACACAAATGAGAAATTAGGGCTAGGATCCAACAACATTATTTACAAATTAGAAAAGGGATGCCGTAATCTAACACGTAAATAATTTGAAGGTAATTGAATGATGATTCACTAATTCTCCACCATTAAATACGAAAATGGGATTAAGTTTTAAATGTATTGAAAACTCCTAGATCTTTTGAGATTTTCAATGGCATGTTTAAATCTCGATATGCCCCTCAAGTTTGTGACTGGGATGTTGTGACAACCCGAAATTTTCCATCCAGATCATTCAAACAATTCATTAAAAGTCAAACTCATTGTTGTTATCTTTTAGCACAATTAGGAGTTTATTTGAGCGTTCTGAGCCTTGTACACTTAAGGAATAAGTGTCGGGGTTTATCTGCTGAACCTATAGCTCAAAGAACAAGTCTGGAACACCTTGACCAGGAGTTCACGGCCACCACATGTGGGCCGTAAGCTCCTCCTATAAGGTGAAGTCTTGGCCATTTTGTTCATTCCTTTCCTCCTCTTAGCCAAAATCCTCTCAACTATCATCCCAATCTTTGTCCCCGATCTTCAAATCTTGTAAGTTTATTGTCTTAACTAGTTGATATCTTACATGAACTAGTAATCGTGCATGATTTCATTCGTGAAATCATTTCGTTATGTAGATCTTCAAGTTTCACCAAGAACACACACTAGTGTTCTTGGCCAAAACCGACCATTCAAGCTCCTAGATCGTAATTACTCTTTTTCCAACTCGTTGTACACTAGGTTTAACATGTTTAGGGCTTAGAAATCACAAAGAATCATGTGATCAAAGGAGTTTACGGCCAAGTCATGTTCTTGGCCCGTAAACCCCTTTTAAGGGTGCAAATGACACCCTAACACCTTAGTAAGCCTTGGAACTTAGCATAGAACCTTACACCATTGAACTAGGGACTTCAATACACAAAATGGTACTTCATACCATGAGTTTACATCCGTAAACTCATGGGGAAGTGGTCCCCAGGCCGTAAACACCATACAAGGCCATTCTTGGACCTTAAACCCACCCAACCTCTTGTTTAAGCCTTGGAACACTTAACCACTTAAGTCATAATAGTTTTAAGCCTCATTTGGTGACCCAATTGAGAGTTTACGGCCATGAGTAAACTCCCCTGGGCCGTAAACTCCAAAAGTTATGGTCCATTGACCATAAACTCCCTTATAAGGCCTTGCTCTCCTTTGTTGCAACCTAATGGCCTCCTAACACTTTGACCAAAGTGTTTTCCTCACATTAGGATGTCTATGAATGGTTTTAGCCATAAGAACATCCTATGTGCTCATACAAACCCTAATGCTTGGATCTAGGTTTCTCTATTGTACATGCAATCCATCCAAGACTATGAACCCTAGATCTAGAATATGATAATCGATATAACATATGAATTAGAGTTTAGATCATACCTTGATTGTTATGTAGCAATAACAATCTCAAATCCTTCTTGTAATGACTTTAGAAAGCTTAGAGTCACAAATGTCACTCCTCTAATGGTTCACAAACACCAAGAGAAAGAGGATGAATAGGAGAAGAGAAGAAACACCCAAAAATGTGTAGAAACCCTAAGGATTCAGTTGCCCACGTTTTTGGTGCCCAAGGGGTCCTTAAATAGTGAGGCTATTAGGGTTATCTAACAAGGAAACCCTAATTTGGACGCTTAAGCCCTAAGCAACCCATGGACTCCTTCCTTAACAAGCCTTGGACGATTTCTAATGGGTTTCCCCATAGAATTCGTCCAACCTTATATTATAAGGTAATCCATAGCCCAATTGAAATTATCTTATAATTACAATTCCAGTCCCTTAAGTTTAATTAATCTCTTTTAGTCACAAACTTAATTCTTATTAATTCTTAACTAATATTAATTAAACAATATGATTTCTCCTTTAATATATTATTCTCATAATATATTAATAAATCATAATTAATCCTTTCTCTCCATAATTCATCCTATCAAGTTGCTTTGGTGAAGGCAACCCAAAAGGACCATGCACCATCGGGTCAAGTACATACCAAAATAGTTATGGACTTAGACACTAATCCAACAGTCTCCCACTTGGATAAGTCTAATAACTATTCTGCGTATAACTTCAGATCCTGATCTGCAATTGTAGCTTTCTAAAGCCGCTGTCAACTCTGATCTTATCAGATACACGTGTCCTTTAGATAAGGGATCATATATTCCTCCATTCTAGATGTCGTATAGACTGAGACATGGATCTAAATCATTCTATCTGTCTATGTGTTGTTTCCCGAATTCAGATTTATGACGACTGACAACAGACTACAATTGAACACATCAATTTAGTCCCGGCTTGGCCATGCACTTAGGTGCCATCAATAAATCATCGAGGGGCCCACATATATCGCTTTCACCCTACTTTGGATAAAAGGAACGGATAAACTTTGATTCAATGCTTGCTTGCACTTACTCACTGAATCACACACAACAATATGTTTTATAACACCAAGTTACTGGTGCGTTTACATATTATCAATGTGCAACCGATTTGCAAGATACAACTCACACATCTCGGTTTCAAGAATATATGTCACACCCCAAAACCTTGAACGGCGGAAACGTTCTGGGGCGGAGGACGTCTTGTATACTATCACAACACAGTAAATGTAAATAAGCAAACAACATCATCCATTGCATTAAATATATAATTCTAATACAAGTGTGTTCTGTACAGTTATAGACACCAAAAATAATGAAACACAAAATAATATGAGATGAGTCTTGAACGCACTCCATCTTCTCAAAAGCTGGCCTCGGTACCTGTTTACTGATGACCTGAGAATACAAGTTATTTTGAAAGAGTTTATCAGCATAAAGCTGGTGAGTTCATAAGTATTTTAGTGTCAATGTTTCTTGTAAAAACGTTTGAACCTGTCTCAATGTATAAGTTTGTAAAAATGTAAGCAAATGTTTGAAAGTGTTTGTAAAAGTTTGAATCTCTCAGAAAATCCTATATTTTCTATAAAAGTAACCTTCTACCAAGGCTAAACTGTTTTGTAAACTTGTCTGTTGTAAAAGTGTGTAATTACCCAAGTATGACTATCATTTGTTAAAATATAGTTTGTACACTAATGCTTAAGTGAGATTATCACTAAAATATGTAATGGGTAAATCATTGTAGTACTGTAGCTTTGTATAATAAGACTACTGTTGTACTAAATACTACTACCTTAAACCGGATTTATATTAAGGCATAATGTGATAAATTGCACCATGCTATCGACTGGTAACAACGACATAATGAATGGTCGTAATAAAAGAAATGACGTTTGGCACCCGCAGACCTGCAGGTCCGGCTGTAGCTAGCAGCAAGGTGTAGGATAGTCATTCCAGTATAGATCTATACGCAAACTCACGCTCTCCCTCCAGGAGAATTCTGGCTACAACTCGGGCCATGACAATTAAGGCATGCCCGATACAGTGGATCATAATTATTACGTATTTATGTATATGTATTGTTTCTCGTATATTTGTATATGTATTGTTTCTCGTATATCTGTATATGTATTGCTTCTCGTATATCTGTATATGTATTGTTTCTTGTATATCTGTATATGTATTGTTTCTCGTATCTCTGTATATGTATTGTTTCTAGTATATCTGTATATGTATTGTTTCTAGTATATCTGTATATGTATTGTTTCTAGTATATCTGTATATGTATTGTTTCTAGTATATCTGTATATGTATTATCCTGCGTTACCCCGATGGTAACCAGCTAATGATGTACTGATGAGTATGAATATGGAAGTACTTTTATGTCTATATATGTATATATGATATATATAAAAGCATAAATAAGTTTTCATAAAACATTTGAAGCAGTAATATAATTTCAAGAGAAGATCGACTTGATGTCGATCTATAAAACAATTTGAAGGCATAAGTAAATAAAACAGTTCAAGGATAAGAAGCATTTGTTTAAATCACAGTCTATAAGTAAGTTTGGATAGTAAAACAGTTTGTAAAACATTTCAAAGTAAAACAATTTGATAAACAGTTTGAACAGTGGTAAAAATCGTTGTTTTCCTAGTTATTAATCACATGTGATTAAATGCAATCACATGTGATTGAAGCAATAACTTATAAGTATTTGACTTGTATCCCCCCCATAAAGTATTTAAAACACTTAAAATCATTTCAAAGGTTGATTCAAGGGGTATGAACTCACTTGTGGTGAGTCGTTTGAATTGCAGTGTCGGCTACCGTGCTAGGTGACAAATGGAGACTGGTTTACACGCACGAGCCTAGTTATCATATAAAAAGCATATATATAACTAATTAGACAAATAATAACTTAAATAAATAAGTTAAGACACTTAGAAAACATTTAAACACTTTTATGAGTGTTTAAGGTCCAAATGGTTGCATCTAAGTTGCTACGGGACAAGGCAAAAGGGTTTGAAACATCAAAGGGCCTTGTATAGGAGTTCACCACCCAACAAACCCCACACCTTGGAGTTTACAGCCGTAAACTCATAGGTTTATGGCCGTGAACTCCTCAAATGGTGTTTTTGGGTGTTTTGTGGTGTTATCTTGCATCTAGAACACTTCTATCCTTATTGGAATAATGCATGAAGTAGTTTTAAGGCTCTAGAACACTCCATAAGGGAGTTTACGGCCTAAGGTCCTTCACCTTAGAGTTTACGGCCGTAAACTCTAGGAAATTAATTGATTTGAGGCTCTTAAACATCAAGAATGGCATCCATGATTTTATCTAAGGCTAATGGGGACAAGAGGCACACTTTGGTGCCTTCACTTGGAGTTTACGGCCCAAGCCATGTTCCTTGGCCGTAAACTCCTTTCAAGGAGTGGTTTAGATGTGTTCTACTCTCCATTCTAGTCCCAAAGGTGCAAGGTAAATTGTCTAGAGGCTTAAGGATAGCTTGGAATGATTTTTGTCCCACAAAATGGGGTTTACGGCCCAAGAAGGGTTCTTGGCCGTAAACTCCTAAAAACTTATGGTTTTTATGGGCTTTTGATGTTCTACACAAGCACAAGCACTAGTGGTTAAAGTCCTTAAGCATTTGGGGAAAGTTTTAGGGCATTTAAGCCCTTGAAAAGGGGTTTACGGCCCAAGGTAGTTCCTTGGCCGTAAACTCCAAAGACTTATGTTTCTTGGTTGCTTTTTGATCCCTAAATGTCATACCCTATCTCCTATACAAGTCTTCTAGCAAGGGATTGGGACTAGGAAGCCATAATGTTCCATTTTGGAGTTTACTCCCCAAGAACGATCTTGGGCGGTAAACTCCCGGATCTTGATATCTAGACATGTAATTAGTGTTAATGAGCATCTAACAAGTATTGAAACACATATAGAAAAGTAGACTCACAATCTGGGATGAAAACCCGAAGATCCGTCAGAGAGAATATGGCTTTTCTCTATTCGGAATTGTGAATAATGAATTAATTTAATTCAGAAAACTATTTATAGTCCTGGAATATTTTGACAGAAAATATTTTTATTCCTGACGTTGGACTGTAACAGTATGAAACTTGAAATGCCCAAGTTTCACCAAACCAGGAGTATCCACTCTCCTGATATCATCTAAAACATAAACCCTAATGTACACAAACTTGTTCGGAAAAGCTTGAAAATCACTGAAACTGAACTAGCTTCTATTGAATAGATGATGTTCGTACAATGGAAATTTTGGGTTGTCACAATACTTGGAGAGATTTCTCATACAAAGAGAGTTTTGGGAGAGATTTCACATTCTTGGAGAGATTTGGGAGAGATTTCATATTCTTGGAGAGATTTCTCATAAAAAGAGAGTTTTGGGAGAGATTTCACATTCTTGGAGAGATTTGAGAGAGATTTCATATTCTTGGAGAGATTTTCTCATACAAAGAGAGTTTTGGGAGAGATTTCACATTCTTGGAGAGATTTGAGAGAGATTTCATATTCTTGGATGGATTTTCTCATACAAAGAGAGTTTTGGGAGAGATTTCACATACTTAGATTTTGGAGAGATTTAACATACGTGGGGAGGTTTGGGAGAGATTCTCGATAAAGAGAGATATAGTGAAAACGATTGAGAGGGAGGTTTCATTTGTGACCTTTTCGAGTGTCTGGCTTCACAATGCATGGTCCATAAACCCTGTTAAGCCTTGTTTAAGGATCTTACACACTCCCGATGAGTATGCAACATTGTTTTATCGGTTTGGCTCGCCACGTACCACAATTTTAGATTAAGGAGATCTAGATGTACGCACTTTTCGACTTATGATCTCTCATTAGAATAGCGAGTTGTTTAGGAATTACATAATGTAAACTCTAGTACCCACGGGAAAATTGAGTCGAACGGTTTGACTTGTTGACTTCAGTTGACTTTGACTTGACCGAAAATTGACGGTTGTCACACTCCATGCTTTTGGAGTTGGGTTATGTGATTCTTGTTGACATATCCAAGACGACAATGCCACAAGCATGCTTTATCCAAACTATTGGAAGAATCAATACACAACACATCATTTCGTAAGTTATCTACAACCATCACAGTTTCATATATTCCATTACAAGGCAATGCTTCAAATATAAAACACCATTAAGATAAGCATAAATAGAACCCCTTTCATTATCACATGAATATCTACATCCTTATATATATATATATATATATATATATATATATATATATATATATATATATAAACCATGAAAAGAAATGATGTTTCTTTCTATATATGGCGAATAGCAACTATTATTTAAATCTAAACCTAATCCATTACTAAGAACTACAGAATAAACTCCAATCTTGGTGAAAGGCGACTATCTTCTGTCCCCCATGATCAAGTTTATCTTCCCATGCTCCAGACCCTTATTTCTTCTTAGTCCCTGCAAATCAGAACATATGTGAAATCCACATCCTGTATCAAGAATCCAGGAAATAGCATGCGATGATTCATTAGATTTAATAGTTTAAATACCTGCGAAGGATGGCTTAATCTTCACATCCTTGATAGATTGCAGATACTCTGGGCAGCTTCGTTTCCAATGCCCTATCTTGTGATAGTGGTGGCACTCTGCCTCCTTGGGGTTAGAGTTACGTTTAGTAGAACCAACTTTGGTTCCACTAGAAGAGGTACCATATTGGTACTTTACCTTATAGGGGCTCTTTGGGGGATACTTCCTACCCTTCCCTTGCCATGTTGCCAAGACAAGGGTAGCAGTGGGAGTTGGAGTTGATGCAACAGACTTATCTTTGAGATTTCTCTCAGTAGTCCTTAGCAAGGTTGAAGCTTGCTCAGAGTGACCTCTTCCTTATTCATGTGGTAGGTTATGCGGAACTGTTTGTAGCAGGGAGGCAAGGAGTGAAGGATATTGTCAATTGCATCTCTTCATCGACATTAACATTTAACTTCAGCAGGCGATCAACATATATCTGCATTTTTTGCAGATAAGAGGTAAGGGACTCGGCATCACCTATTTTGGCAGTGATCATCAAATTGATGATCTCGTACCTTTCTTGCCTAGTGCTCTGGTGGTACCGGTCCAGCACGTGTTGATGCATTTCATATGGATACATGTCCACATAAGATTTCTGGAGTTCTGCAGTCATAGTTGCCAACATGATGCAATGGACTTTCGTAGCATCACGCTCATGGGCCTCAAAGGCAGCGATCTCATCAACAGTAGCAGTGTTAAGGTTGATTTCCTTCATCTTTTCATCGAGGACATACTCTTCGTCTTCATAAGGAGTTACCATTTGGATGTTGTGGATCCTATCATTGAAATTGGACCCGTCACTCTCCCACATAAGTTTATGAGTGACAACGAGCCAGAGGAATTTGAGCCGGAAGCGTTGTTGTTGACGTTTGACATCTGAAATAGAAAAAGACAAAGTTTGATTAGAAATGAATCCCCAATTAAACACACAAATGAGAAATTAGGGCTAGGATCCAACAACATTATTTACAAATTAGAAAAGGGATGCCGTAATCTAACACGTAAATAATTTGAAGGTAATTGAATGATGATTCACTAATTCTCCACCATTAAATACGAAAATGGGATTAAGTTTTAAATGTATTGAAAACTCCTAGATCTTTTGAGATTTTCAATGGCATGTTTAAATCTCGATATGCCCCTCAAGTTTGTGACTGGGATGTTGTGACAACCCGAAATTTTCCATCCAGATCATTCAAACAATTCATTAAAAGTCAAACTCATTGTTGTTATCTTTTAGCACAATTAGGAGTTTATTTGAGCGTTCTGAGCCTTGTACACTTAAGGAATAAGTGTCGGGGTTTATCTGCTGAACCTATAGCTCAAAGAACAAGTCTGGAACACCTTGACCAGGAGTTCACGGCCACCACATGTGGGCCGTAAGCTCCTCCTATAAGGTGAAGTCTTGGCCATTTTGTTCATTCCTTTCCTCCTCTTAGCCAAAATCCTCTCAACTATCATCCCAATCTTTGTCCCCGATCTTCAAATCTTGTAAGTTTATTGTCTTAACTAGTTGATATCTTACATGAACTAGTAATCGTGCATGATTTCATTCGTGAAATCATTTCGTTATGTAGATCTTCAAGTTTCACCAAGAACACACACTAGTGTTCTTGGCCAAAACCGACCATTCAAGCTCCTAGATCGTAATTACTCTTTTTCCAACTTGTTGTACACTAGGTTTAACATGTTTAGGGCTTAGAAATCACAAAGAATCATGTGATCAAAGGAGTTTACGGCCAAGTCATGTTCTTGGCCCGTAAACCCCTTTTAAGGGTGCAAATGACACCCTAACACCTTAGTAAGCCTTGGAACTTAGCATAGAACCTTACACCATTGAACTAGGGACTTCAATACACAAAATGGTACTTCATACCATGAGTTTACATCCGTAAACTCATGGGGAAGTGGTCCCCAGGCCGTAAACACCATACAAGGCCATTCTTGGACCTTAAACCCACCCAACCTCTTGTTTAAGCCTTGGAACACTTAACCACTTAAGTCATAATAGTTTTAAGCCTCATTTGGTGACCCAATTGAGAGTTTACGGCCATGAGTAAACTCCCCTGGGCCGTAAACTCCAAAAGTTATGGTCCATTGACCATAAACTCCCTTATAAGGCCTTGCTCTCCTTTGTTGCAACCTAATGGCCTCCTAACACTTTGACCAAAGTGTTTTCCTCACATTAGGATGTCTATGAATGGTTTTAGCCATAAGAACATCCTATGTGCTCATACAAACCCTAATGCTTGGATCTAGGTTTCTCTATTGTACATGCAATCCATCCAAGACTATGAACCCTAGATCTAGAATATGATAATCGATATAACATATGAATTAGAGTTTAGATCATACCTTGATTGTTATGTAGCAATAACAATCTCAAATCCTTCTTGTAATGACTTTAGAAAGCTTAGAGTCACAAATGTCACTCCTCTAATGGTTCACAAACACCAAGAGAAAGAGGATGAATAGGAGAAGAGAAGAAACACCCAAAAACGTGTAGAAACCCTAAGGATTCAGTTGCCCACGTTTTTGGTGCCCAAGGGGTCCTTAAATAGTGAGGCTATTAGGGTTATCTAACAAGGAAACCCTAATTTGGACGCTTAAGCCCTAAGCAACCCATGGACTCCTTCCTTAACAAGCCTTGGACGATTTCTAATGGGTTTCCCCATAGAATTCGTCCAACCTTATATTATAAGGTAATCCATAGCCCAATTGAAATTATCTTATAATTACAATTCCAGTCCCTTAAGTTTAATTAATCTCTTTTAGTCACAAACTTAATTCTTATTAATTCTTAACTAATATTAATTAAACAATATGATTTCTCCTTTAATATATTATTCTCATAATATATTAATAAATCATAATTAATCCTTTCTCTCCATAATTCATCCTATCAAGTTGCTTTGGTGAAGGCAACCCAAAAGGACCATGCACCATCGGGTCAAGTACATACCAAAATAGTTATGGACTTAGACACTAATCCAACAGTCTCCCACTTGGATAAGTCTAATAACTATTCTGCGTATAACTTCAGATCCTGATCTGCAATTGTAGCTTTCTAAAGCCGCTGTCAACTCTGATCTTATCAGATACACGTGTCCTTTAGATAAGGGATCATATATTCCTCCATTCTAGATGTCGTATAGACTGAGACATGGATCTAAATCATTCTCTCTGTCTATGTGTTGTTTCCCGAATTCAGATTTATGACGACTGACAACAGACTACAATTGAACACATCAATTTAGTCCCGGCTTGGCCATGCACTTAGGTGCCATCAATAAATCATCGAGGGGCCCACATATATCGCTTTCACCCTACTTTGGATAAAAGGAACGGATAAACTTTGATTCAATGCTTGCTTGCACTTACTCACCGAATCACACACAACAATATGTTTTATAACACCAAGTTACTGGTGCGTTTACATATTATCAATGTGCAACCGATTTGCAAGATACAACTCACACATCTCGGTTTCAAGAATATATGTCACACCCCAAAACCTTGAACGGCGGAAACGTTCTGGGGCGGAGGACGTCTTGTATACTATCACAACACAGTAAATGTAAATAAGCAAACAACATCATCCATTGCATTAAATATATAATTCTAATACAAGTGTGTTCTGTACAGTTATAGACACCAAAAATAATGAAACACAAAATAATATGAGATGAGTCTTGAACGCACTCCATCTTCTCAAAAGCTGGCCTCGGTACCTGTCTACTGATGACCTGAGAATACAAGTTATTTTGAAAGAGTTTATCAGCATAAAGCTGGTGAGTTCATAAGTATTTTAGTGTCAATGTTTCTTGTAAAAACGTTTGAACCTGTCTCAATGTATAAGTTTGTAAAAATGTAAGCAAATGTTTGAAAGTGTTTGTAAAAGTTTGAATCTCTCAGAAAATCCTATATTTTCTATAAAAGTAACCTTCTACCAAGGCTAAACTGTTTTGTAAACTTGTCTGTTGTAAAAGTGTGTAATTACCCAAGTATGACTATCATTTGTTAAAATATAGTTTGTACACTAATGCTTAAGTGAGATTATCACTAAAATATGTAATGGGTAAATCATTGTAGTACTGTAGCTTTGTATAATAAGACTACTGCTGTACTAAATACTACTACCTTAAACCGGATTTATATTAAGGCATAATGTGATAAATTGCACCATGCTATCGACTGGTAACAACGACATAATGAATGGTCGTAATAAAAGAAATGACGTTTGGCACTCGCAGACCTGCAGGTCCGGCTGTAGCTAGCAGCAAGGTGTAGGATAGTCATTCCAGTATAGATCTATACGCAAACTCACGCTCTCCCTCCAGGAGAATTCTGGCTACAACTCGGGCCATGACAATTAAGGCATGCCCGATACAGTGGATCATAATTATTACGTATTTATGTATATGTATTGTTTCTCGTATATTTGTATATGTATTGTTTCTCGTATATCTGTATATGTATTGCTTCTCGTATATCTGTATATGTATTGTTTCTCGTATATCTGTATATGTATTGTTTCTCGTATCTCTGTATATGTATTGTTTCTAGTATATCTGTATATGTATTGTTTCTAGTATATCTGTATATGTATTGTTTCTAGTATATCTGTATATGTATTGTTTCTAGTATATCTGTATATGTATTATCCTGCGTTACCCCGATGGTAACCAGCTAATGATGTACTGATGAGTATGAATATGGAAGTACTTTTATGTCTATATATGTATATATGATATATATAAAAGCATAAATAAGTTTTCATAAAACATTTGAAGCAGTAATATAATTTCAAGAGAAGATCGACTTGATGTCGATCTATAAAACAATTTGAAGGCATAAGTAAATAAAACAGTTCAAGGATAAGAAGCATTTGTTTAAATCACAGTCTATAAGTAAGTTTGGATAGTAAAACAGTTTGTAAAACATTTCAAAGTAAAACAATTTGATAAACAGTTTGAACAGTGGTAAAAATCGTTGTTTTCCTAGTTATTAATCACATGTGATTAAATGCAATCACATGTGATTGAAGCAATAACTTATAAGTAATTGACTTGTATCCCCCCCCATAAAGTATTTAAAACACTTAAAATCATTTCAAAGGTTGATTCAAGGGGTATGAACTCACTTGTGGTGAGTCGTTTGAATTGCAGTGTCGGCTACCATGCTAGGTGACAAACGGAGACTGGTTTACACGCACGAGCCTAGTTATCATATAATAAGCATATATATAACTAATTAGACAAATAATAACTTAAATAAATAAGTTAAGACACTTAGAAAACATTTAAACACTTTTATGAGTGTTTAAGGTCCAAATGGTTGCATCTAAGTTGCTACGGGACAAGGCAAAAGGGTTTGAAACATCAAAGGGCCTTGTATAGGAGTTCACCACCCAACAAACCCCACACCTTGGAGTTTACGGCCGTAAACTCATAGGTTTATGGCCGTGAACTCCTCAAATGGTGTTTTTGGGTGTTTTGTGGTGTTATCTTGCATCTAGAACACTTCTATCCTTATTGGAATAATGCATGAAGTAGTTTTAAGGCTCTAGAACACTCCATAAGGGAGTTTACGGCCTAAGGTCCTTCACCTTAGATTTTACGGCCGTAAACTCTAGGAAATTAATTGATTTAAGGCTCTTAAACATCAAGAATGGCATCCATGATTTTATCTAAGGCTAATGGGGACAAGAGGCACACTTTGGTGCCTTCACTTGGAGTTTACGGCCCAAGCCATGTTCCTTGGCCGTAAACTCCTTTCAAGGAGTGGTTTAGATGTGTTCTACTCTCCATTCTAGTCCCAAAGGTGCAAGGTAAATTGTCTAGAGGCTTAAGGATAGCTTGGAATGATTTTTGTCCCACAAAATGGGGTTTACGGCCCAAGAAGGGTTCTTGGCCGTAAACTCCTAAAAACTTATGGTTTTTATGGGCTTTTGATGTTCTACACAAGCACAAGCACTAGTGGTTAAAGTCCTTAAGCATTTGGGGAAAGTTTTAGGGCATTTAAGCCCTTGAAAAGGGGTTTACGGCCCAAGGTAGTTCCTTGGCCGTAAACTCCAAAGACTTATGTTTCTTGGTTGCTTTTTGATCCCTAAATGTCATACCCTATCTCCTATACAAGTCTTCTAGCAAGGGATTGGGACTAGGAAGCCATAATGTTCCATTTTGGAGTTTACTCCCCAAGAACGATCTTGGGCGGTAAACTCCCGGATCTTGATATCTAGACATGTAATTAGTGTTAATGAGCATCTAACAAGTATTGAAACACATATAGAAAAGTAGACTCACAATCTGGGATGAAAACCCGAAGATCCGTCAGAGAGAATATGGCTTTTCTCTATTCGGAATTGTGAATAATGAATTAATTTAATTCAGAAAACTATTTATAGTCCTGGAATATTTTGACAGAAAATATTTTTATTCCTGACGTTGGACTGTAACAGTATGAAACTTGAAATGCCCAAGTTTCACCAAACCAGGAGTATCCACTCTCCTGATATCATCTAAAACATAAACCCTAATGTACACAAACTTGTTCGGAAAAGCTTGAAAATCACTGAAACTGAACTAGCTTCTATTGAATAGATGATGTTCGTACAATGGAAATTTTGGGTTGTCACAATATAAGATATTATCGTCTCACCAATCACTCGTGATAAAATTCATAAAGTGATCCAAGTGAGCGTGGGTTTAATCCAATGCTCAAATCATATTCATAAGCACTCATGAATGTTGCAGCAAACATTTGCTTATGTCTAATACACTTTAGACAATCCACACACCAATTCATGACAGTCTTCATTCATACTTACTTCCAACATATGAACGACTGTGGCCCGTTCAAATAATTTGATTGTTCTTAAACCAATTAAATTATTTAGGAAGTCAAAACATGCAAAGTGAAACACAAGAATAATATTAATCCCATATGGCCTCAAACCTTTGAGTATAAATAAAACACCTTTACTGATCACCATATCGATTACTCATTATCTGTTGTTTCAGGAAATTAACTTCTTACTTGAATTATTACAACACTTGTCCCATGCTCTTAGCATGCACACAATGTTTACCTACGGTTCTTACTTTGTGAAATAGATCAAATGAACACATTTCCAATCATACTCATTTCACAACTCCTAATCCTTTTCACAAGTGAAAGAATATCAAATTCTTGCCACTTATGGAATATGTTAGATTCTAACATTTTATGCAATGATCCTTTCATAGTATCACTACACTAAAGTCACAATGACTATTGCCAATGAAATTACAAAGTCCCCTATCGGAGATTGTTACAACACAATTCCATAGATCTAATGTCTCTCACTCAAAGTACATTCCTTTGAACATCCTTTTGCATAAAAGTTTCTAATCTAGACATTGATTCTCAATATCCAACTCCCAATATGGAAACATTTCCATATTTTCAATATCACAACTCATTCATAATAGAATCTTATCTATTCATAATAATGTCAATATGGTCCATCCAATATATTACTTCCAACTACTCATAAGCGACCAATCTTCAACGAGCTTTGGATCGTCCTTTGATAGTAGTTTAATTATCTTAGTCAAAACCGATTCTTGTCCTTTTTCCCTCTAAATGCGCTAGACATTTGGAAAATTTTAGAATGGTCAAATATTATAGCAGTTTCAATCAATCCTATACCCGAAGCGTATGGGACACGATGTATAATATCTTACATAAAAATTTGATACTTTATCAATCTTCTGCCATAATATTTTATGTGCTACGTTCCCACAATTCGAACTATGAAGAGGAATGCCGTAATCATAATCGAAATTTTGAGAACGCACTATGTATCCTTGACTAAAATTATTAACATTCCACAACCTAAGCCTTTAGATTTGAAATGAAGCATAATATTTTCTCCCTTAATTATAGAAAAACAACTATTCAACCTTTACAACTTTGCAAAGTATGCCTCTTGTTTTCTATAATTAATATTACTAACTTGCAATACTTGCCTTAATAATCATACAAGCATAAAATTTATGCTCCCACTATCACGATGATTATTATAAACATAACACTTATGCTCCCACTAGCTTTGACATGCATTCAGAAACAGCTTAACTTTCAGAAAAACAATACCTATTAAATTTCTTTAAGTTCATATTTCTAATACCCAATGCTTTGATAATCTTTTATCAAGGCTTCTTGAACTTATACACCTTTGTCTTAGATAGCTCATATGTGTGTCTAAACAATTCAGACTAATTGCCAAATCTTACAATTCGAATCATGGAAAGGGATACCGTAACCATAATCGAATTCGAGAATCCAATTTTCACAATCACTAGCTTCTTAAAATCTCTCTTAGTGAAAGCATTTCCTCACAGTCAATTCCATGAAGGAGGGAATCTTATGACACTTAGATTTTAATGGTGTATGTGTTCCTATCCATGTGAATTTGTTAAAACCAAAGTTTATGACAAATTCAAACTCATATGGACCGAACTCTTAATCTTGATTTCTTGCCTTATGGTAACACAACTGCCCACCATGTCTTCCAAGTAGTTAAGCAACTCACCCTTTCCTATCAATGTACTTTTCATTGATCAAGGTGCTTGACTTTTATGCGTTCAAATGAGAACTCATAGAACTCATATGCATAATTAACTCGATTGGAACGGCACAGAAACAATATAGTGTCAACACGATAGGTTGTAAACCTCAACTCGTGTGCTAGTGATGATCGATAAGGTTTATTCTTGATTTGTTCTTGAAACCTTTCAAGACCATTAAGACTCCCACTGACTCCTTGACATATAAGATTCTTTTGTCAATAAACATTTCTTGATAAACAAATATTCAAGAGTTAGTGTAGCTTTTATCAAGACAAAACACTTCACAAAATTGGTCCTAGTTGGTCTTTGTCTTAACCAAGATATCACAACTTACCAATTTCAAATGTGCGAGAATAAGAAAACCTTCTTCTAAATTCTACATTTGATGAATGTTATAAACCTTCTTAAGATTTTTCACTCAATGTTACAATCTTAACTCTAAGACTTGTTTTGGAACGAAGTATGATTGACTTCTTGATTTAACCATTTCTTCAATTCTTGAATCCTCTTCTCAGATATACAATTGTAGTAAGACTCACATAGAGGATCAATTGAGATATGGTTCTTAATCATTAAGACCTATAATAAAACATAATAAAAGGTACTCTCCCTTCTTCTTAGAATAGAGAAACTTTTATCTTTCTGCCTACTTGATTCTTCTTATTCGTTCTGCTATTGAATTAAACTCTTTCAATCAATTCAGAATTACATTTAATCTTATAAGTATAATCATATTTAATAAACTTTTAGTGAACCATGACGAATATCTTTTTTACTCTTGTGGTGTACTTGATCATCGCACAACTTTGTGTACTCGATCTCCTAGTCATTCACTTGACACTTTGTCAATGAATTAGTCTAATTTCCAAATATGAAATTTCTCATTCATGGTGCAACCAAGTTGCATGATTTCAAGTTTCTGTCCAATTGAAACTTGGGTGATGAGAAACTCTCCCTATTTGGTAAATTCTTGACATTTCAACTATTAACATAATTAAGAATCACATCCATTCGTTGTAGAAATATGCAAACATCAATTTTTTATAATGATTTCATTGCAAGGAAATACATAAATAAATAAATGAGTCAAAACAAAATTTATTTTATTCATAAAAGCAGCGGAAAACATTTGTCCTTACACTGCAAAATCAATTGAAAACTATGTAGTCAAATATTCCTAACAATTCTATCATAACTTTCTAAGCTCAAAATCTAATCTTCAAGTCCATGCGATCGAGATCCATTTATTTGTGATTAGACTCATGTTGCTCTTTCATCAAGCTTCCTCTCTTTTCACTGATCCTGGAAAACATTCAAATGTAATCTTACCACATCATGTATTAAGAATCAACGAATAGGAACTTAATGGCGTTAGATAGTGGATTTTACCTGAAGCGCAACCATACTCTTTGACTCTCCCATCTTCTGGAATCTTCGGGCTCTTAGGGCAGACTTGTATCCAACGCCCTTTCTCTTGGCAGCAAACGCAGGTCGGTTCTCCTAGAACGTCCTCGGAAGCATGGTTGGTTGACTTTCCAAACAAATACGCTCCATTGCTTTGCCAAATCATTTCTGATTCAGCAACAATGAGCATGTAAGTTAGGTCAATGAGGTTTTCGTCATGATCCATCATATAATACTTTCTCTTGAACTCATTATATGATTCAGGAAGTGACTGCAGAACCCAGTTCACAGCCAACTTATCAGGAAATGACGCACCCAACATTATCAATCTATTGATGTGTGATTTCATTCCTAGAACGTGGGCACACACGGTTTTACCATCTTCATGTTTCATTTCGAATAGGGCTTTAGTGACACTGAACCTTTCAATTCGTTGATCTTGTGGGTTAGGGAGAATAATTGGAGGAGGTGGAGGAAGTGAAGCATGATATCTTGTTCCTCGATCGAATCGTGGAATATCATCTTTATGTGGAATGCTTGTTCCACGGGATTTGGGAAGACCATAGTTGTCGTACTTTGACATCTACAAAACGGGAGAATCATAAATTCAAGTTAGTTGATTGATTGAGTCCTTAATAAATCACCCAAATGAGATACTAAGGCTAGGACCCAACACAATATTCTACAACTCGGGAGAGGGATGCCGTAACCCAAATTGCAGAACATTTGAAGGTAGGTAAATGACGATTTATTAATTTCCACCGTGAAAAACAAAAAAGAAATTTAAGTTTTAAATCTATGAAAACTCCTAGATCCTTTGAGATTCATTGAACTTTTCAATGGCATGTTTAAATCTCGATATGCCCCTCTATTTTGTGACTGGGATGCCGAGGATCACAAAGCGGGTGTGAATAACCATGCAAACTTACATTGTGCCCCCACATGTTACACTCACCTATTCGATGTGCCGATTAACCACACACGCTCCACCAAACTATGACAAACATTGAGTCACCCTTTGCTACCTTTGCTTAGAACCATTTAGTGTGCCGGTTAACCACACATGCTCCACTAACGTCTTCGCAAGGGTACAAAGTGTAATTTCACGGAATTGCATCAATTCACTTTTGCCTAAAGTAACTAAGATTGGGAATTTTGTAAAAGCATTGAGTTACTTTTGTACTTCATTATACTTATAATGAAGGTTTCTGTCCTATCCTACCCGTTCGACTAACGACCCTCCACTAGTCAAGAGTGCGGTGGGTAAGAGTGGATACCCATTCAATCGCCATTTTATAGGCAATTATCTAATCAATTGGTAATTATCTTTTGTTTAATCAAGGATATACTAATAAGTATTTTTAAAATCGGATTTTAATGATCTAAAACAGATAAGGCAAGTATCCATGAGTAAAACAGCAAGAAATCCCGAAATTCCCTCTTTCTGACGCTCGAACTCGCCGAGTACCCCTATGGACTCGCCGAGTAGGGGCCTACTTGCCGAGTCCACAATGGGACTCGCCGAGTTCATCAAGCAGATGGGTCAAAAATTGATTTTGCAGCTTGAACAAACATACAAGGCATCAATACAATAGAAACCAATCATGGCTCTGATACCACTGATGGGTTTTAGCCATAAGAACATCCTATGTGCTCATACAAACCCTAATGCTTGGATCTAGGTTTCTCTATTGTACATGCAATCCATCCAAGACTATGAACCCTAGATCTAGAATATGATAATCAATATAACATATGAATTAGGGTTTAGATCATACCTTGATTGTTATGTAGCAATAACAATCTCAAATCCTTCTTGTAATGACTGTAGAAAGCTTAGAGTCACAAATGTCACTCCTCTAATGGTTCTCAAACACCAAGAGCAAGAGGATGAATATGAGAAGAGAAGAAAAACCCAAAAATGTGTAAAAACCCTAAGGATTCAGTTGCCCACGTTTTTGGTGCCCAAGGGGTCCTTAAATAGTGAGGCTATTAGGGTTATCTAACAACAAAACCCTAATTTGGATGCTTAAGCCCTAAGAAACCCATGGACTCCTTCCTTAACAAGCCTTGAACGATTTCTAATGGGTTTGCCCATAGAATTCGTCCAACCTTATATTATAAGGTAATCCATAGCCCAATTGCAATTATCTTATAATTACATTTCCAGTCTCTTAAGTTTAATTAATCTCTTTTAGTCACAAACTTAATTCTTATTAATTCTTGACTAATATTAATTAAACAATATAATTTATCATTTAATATATTATTCTCATAATATATTAATAAATCATAATTAATCCTTTCTCTCCATAATTCATCCTATCAAGTTGCTTTGGTGAAGGCAACGCAAAAGGACCATGGACCATCGGGTCAAGTACATACCAAAATAGTTATGGACTTAGACACTAATCCAATAGTTTATACATGTCTAATTAGTGTTATAATCACTAATTATATATATACACATGTCTTCATATGTTATTAGGATCATTGTGTGTCTCTAAGTCTTCACTTGACACGAAGCACGTGTCCGACACTTCCATCCGATCCACTCACTGCAGGTGAGTTCATACCCCTTAAATAACCTTTTAAATGTTTTGTAAATGTTTATAAATGCTTTATGGGGGGGGGGGGGGGGAATACAAGTTGAATCATGCAAATGGATTTACTATACGTTAACTGTTTTACCAAACAGATTTCTTAAAATGACTTTCATAAACGTTTTTACATGTTAAAACTCTTTATCAAACTGCTTTACATGCTGTATGTTTCCTTTCAAACTCTGTTACAAATGTGTTTCAATCAAAGGTTTTTCTTATCCTTGAACTGTCTTATCAAACAAAATACTTTCAAATCATTTTATAAGCTGACATCAAGTCATTGTTTCTTAATAGTAAACTTTTCAAAGGTTTTACAAAACTTCTTTTACAGTTTTATATTGTTAAATGCATGCCTAGATATGTATAGTTATATAAATAATGTTTAAAGGACTTAGGACGGTTAGCTCGCTTTATTTCCTTTTCCTTGTTGGGATGTGGCCTTAGGGCATCGGTTGCTCATCCGAATGTCGTCTAAATATTAGTTATATATCATGTATACATATATAGACATAAAAGTTCCCACAGTCAGTTCAGTACCTTTGGGTAGCAAAGGCATACTTTCTGTTATACACGTACATTACTAGTAACTATAATAGGTATAGTTAGGAGATACTGCTTTTCATTCCAAGTAAAAGGAATCACACAAGAGTTAGTTCATTCATGAGTCTATAATAATACATTACATGTTACATGAATACGTTTACATAGATACGCTTACATGAATACGCTTACATGAATACGTTTACATAGATATGCTTACATGAATACGCTTACATAAATACGATGACAATACACCATAACAAAACAGACATAACAAGGTGCTATAGCATAGAACAAGTTCAGGATCTAACTATACCAATGAATCACTAATGCATTGTGATAGTTATATTGGGTATACATGATCATAATAATGTTGATGTTCACGGCTTGCAATCATGTAGGGGTTCCCAAGTCTCTTGACAGGGAGCGTTTAGTATGGGATCTAGCCATCACATTATGCCTTAACCCTTAATTAAGGCAAATTAGTACAAAAGTAGTCACTTATTACAAATACTACCATACTTACACTGTATATACGACAATTACAAAAGGATAAAACTCCAGTTAATATATTATTAATACCTTTGTCATGTGTAATAATCACATAATCGATGAGGGAGATTAGATTATAATAATAATAGTCGTACAGTCGGGTCTTGGTAGAAGGCTACTTTCAAAACATTCGGGTCTTGGTAGAAGACTACTTTCAAAACAGTTAGGTCTTGGTCGAAGACTACTTTTTATACTAGTACGAAATATGGGATTTTTCTAGGGTTTTTAATTGTTTACAATTACTTACAAACATTTTCATACTTATACAAACTTTATCCAAATGTTTACAAGTCTTTCCTTTAAAACTTTTACAAGACAAAGACACATAAATACTTATGAATTCACCAGCTTTTTGGCTGATACTCGCTTTCAAAATAACTTGTATTCTCAGGTGACAAATAGACAGGTACGACGACCAGGTTTTGTGAAGACGGAGCAGTCAAGACTCGTCTTTTATTTTGATTATTCATTATTTTGTCTTATGCTATGAAAGAACACACTTGTAATTAAAATTATATTGTTAATGCAATTGATGATGTTGTTGCTTGTTTACTACTTTACATTGTTGTGATACATTACATGACGTCCTCCGCCCCAGAACGATTTCGTCGTTCTCGGTTTTGGTGTGTGACAGATTGGTATCAGAGCATTGTTTTTACTGAATTGAGTATATCAACCCATAAAGGATATACTAACTATAAATACAATGGGATTAAAAATACTCTGACCAAGAGTTTATACTTTTAAATAATAAAATATTTAACTAAGTATACGTGCCTGCATTCATACTAAAATTTGTGTCACAATGACAAGAACAAAAGTATTACGATTGTTGAATATCACAGGTAAGCTCGGGGATGTATGGTCAGTCCTGGGAGTGGCATAGCCTGATCAACTATGTTGGTCCGAGGAGTGATTAGCACATGCCCAAGAATGGATGTGATGTGGAAACAAGTCTAAAAACTTACTAACACTACCATAATGAGAACATTATAACAGAACCTAAGTCTAATATACTATATGAGTATTTTTTGTTACTATAATTACTTACTTGAGAACTAAAAAGGATCTTCATTACTAAGTTGATAGTTGCTAAGTGGACACACTAAGGTTATATGTAACTAGGATGTTATAGACTTAGAATCTGTGAAATTTTTGCTTTACCCCTATTCCTTGTGAATTTGGAGTTAAGGTCACTTATTCGAAAGCCTATCCTGTTTTGATTACATATAACTGGTATGCACTTTACAAATAGTGATGTAAATAATTAAGATTATCTAATAATTATTTAGAAAGTTCGTCTAATAATTATTTTCTTACCCAAATTCTGGTGTAGATAACATGGCTGGACTTCATCCCCACAGCAACCCGTACCTTCCGAACGAAGGCAATGTCGGATGGTTTGGAGAAGAACCTGAGAATGATCATCCAATCCCTTTAGATGATCACCATGCTGAAGACCTTTCAGATGATGATAACTCTGAACCCGAGGTTGAGAACCTACCTCCGGTAGCTCCCATTCCAAATCCTAACCCTTGTCCGACTTTTCATGGCCTGACGCCTCCTTGGGTAGAATGCTTGGAAACATGGAACGAAGATCAAGATCAAGCTATGCCGTTTAATGGAGACCGAAGCTTCTACAACATAAACGAAGGGAGATAATAGATAGAGTTCTACCAATCCTGATCCGTAGAGTTGCCCGAAACAAAATTCAGGGCAGAACGGCTCTCCATCGTATCGGAGAGGTTAAGGCCAATGCAAGAATGCATACTATTTGCACCAATCGCCTTGATCACACAAGTGAGAGATCTGAGAGAAACCATGAGACCCTGTTGCAAGCACTCGCTGAAACTCGAGCCGAAGTCATAGAGCTCTGGGTACTCCAGAGGGTGTACGAAAGATACATGCTAGATTTGGAACGTCAACTAGCTGAACTAAGGGTTCACCATAGGGGTGACCGTCGCCAGTAGGAGATGCTTTACTCCCTTCTTTGTTCTAAAGAACCGTGTTCCTGTCTATATTCTGTGTAACAGTTTTCTATGTGACTACCTTGTACGGTAAGTACTTTTAGTTAGGTCTTTATGTTGTCAAAGACTTCTCTACTCTGTATATGATGTAAGACATACTACAAGGTCAATTTTCCCCGAACTTACTACATCTTAAACATCGATGTTATTGACAGTCAGCTAACTACCGTGTCACTCTTTGTTCAAATACTTTCATCATACCTTCATTGGAGTCTATCTGAAATTTGCTTTAGTCAAGTCATTGGACTGTAGTAATTTAACTCTGAAAACATTTCGAAGTCTCTTTCAAAGGTTGCATCATGTTATTCACCAACCAATGTTACCCCTAGTTTGAACGAAAAATGTCTCGAGACCATTCTACGAACTTACTTCTACTCTTTACAAGGACTGCATCATAGGGATGTAGGTCTCACCTTCATAAAAATACTCCTATTCTATACTAGGACTGCATCATAGGGATGTAGGTCAAACCTTCGAGAACATAGTCTTACTCCATAATTGAACGATCGAAGTACATCTAGGGTCAATGGTAGCCTTTACTAGGAATTCTAGTTCGTTAAAAAGGATTCGCAAGAAGGTTAGTATTATGATTTTCCTTGCTTATACATTCCCGAGTTATATATAACGAAGACCTAGTAGACAATAGAATGCGAGGTTTGTAATTAGTTTCTTTTCCTTGTTGGGATGTGAAACTATAGTAGAATCACACATTTTATTATCCGCCCAAACTTGATTATATCATAACGTGTATAAGCTAAGTTTTCATGTATAACAACTCATCTATTAGCCAAAATCAAAATGATACAGGTTCAACTGTATTAGCTCACGAATCCCTTTTCTTTCAAATTACAGAATCACCTCATCATCCAGAAATAGCCCCCAGAGCAACAAAACCGCTATCCTTCATATTGAAGCCGCTACATTACAATCCGCGGTAACAGCTGCAGGGACAGCTTTCCTTGCACACATCAACTCTAGCAACGCGAAGAAGACTGGAAAAGGAGTTGACAATTCCAATTGTAGTACCAATCCGGGAAGCCAAAAAATGACAACAGTCACGAACTTACAAAGCCGTAAAACGGAGAAGAGGAAACGATATCACCAACCCCGAAAGGAGCGCAGGCGATCCCAAAGACTTGCCCTGCAACGGCAACAAGTGGCAACTCTTGCCATTTCAGCATCGATCAGACCATACGAGGGAAAACTTCCAAAGTGTAACAAGTGTAGTTTTCATCATAACGGGGCTTGTCATGAAATGCAATGCTACAATTGCCACAAAGTAGGGCACCATGCCTATAGCCGTGGAGCACCAGCAGGAACCATTTCTCAAGTCCCCGACATTGGGATCAGACCTGCACACGATAGTAGTCATAAAACTGGACCCCATAAAAGGAAATTTTCAAAGTGGATGAACAAGGAAAACACCCGTGTCCACATAAGTCTGACTCGACACCTCACTCCCACCACCAATACTAGTACTCGCCAGACATGTGACCAATGCGGTGAGATAGGGCACTTCAAGAAGGATTGTCTAATAACAAAGAACTCCGGCTCAGACGGGAGGATACTAAGGGTCACTGCCGCAGGAGACACTACTCCGGACCCACGTTAATGTAATTAAGGCGTCTCGTTGTAACAGACCTATAAAACATGTTTAAAACTAGTGAACTCGAGTCTCATCTTTTGCGAGATCTCGTCAGTTAAGGGACCCTTGTGCTACGTATACTTGTCTTTTTTAGTATACCTTGTTCGCAGCAGCATTCCTGTAGTTACTCTAAAGTACTGTAACTCTGTTAAAAGTTGCACTGTTGTGTTTTGTCTTTGACGCCTTTATGTTCAAATCTAGTGTCTTTACTTTCAAGTTTGTCCGATATTGTCAGACAACTTGAGTCCATTCGATCTGCACATTACCAATTTCGTGTGCACATCTATTTCTCCTAAAACGTCTTTCTAGCGAAGCCGTCATTCCAAAACTCCAAAGTACTCATGCATAGAGTACCTCATATTTCTTATCCTTTCCGAAGAGACCTCAGTAAACCTCCCTGAAGTACCACTCGTACAGTACGTTAAGTTCAATCCATAGATCCATACGGTTGATCTATCGCTGAAGAATCTATACATAGGGGTAGTACATAATCAAGGTTCTACATGTTTAGAATTGACGATTCCACTTTAACTTCTTTTCCTCGTTAGGATGTGAGCTTAAAGAAGAATCATTTATTCGACTACCTTTTCAATCTTAATTATATACGACTCGTATACACGAGACTGTGATTAATGAAGCATGTATGACTTCTAATATGAATTTCAGGACGGAGACTGCCCAAGACTACGAGTAATCGCATCGTCACACGAACAAGCTTAGAACCCAATACGACTCCTATAACCAGATCGCCCTACGGTCTAATGACCATGGAGATTCAAGAACCATTCGGATACGCTTAGATGAATACGTTTACATAGATACGCGTACATGAATATGCTTACATGAATACGCTTACATAAATACGATTATAATACACGATAACAGAACAAACATAACAAGGTGCTATAGCATAGAACAAGTTCAGGATCTAACTATACCAATGAATCACTAATGCATTGTGATAGTTATATTGAGTATACATGATTATAATAATGTGGATGTTCATGGCTTGCAATCATGCAGGGTCGCGTTTGGTTCCCAAAATCTCTTGACAGGGAGCGTTTAGTATGGGATCTAGCCATCACATTATGCCTTAACCCTCAATTAAGGCAAATTAGTACAAAAGTAGTCACTTATTACAAATACTACAGTACTTACACTGTATATACGATAATTACAAAAGGATAAAACTCCAGTTAATATATTATTAATACCTTTATCATGTGTCATAATCACATAATCGATGAGGGAGATTAGATTATAATAATAATAGTTGTACAGTCGGGTCTTGGTATAAGGCTCCTTTCAAATCGGGTCTTGGTAGAAGACTACTTTCAAAACAGTTAGGTCTTGGTCGAAGACTACTTTTTATACTAGTACGAAATATGGGATTTTTCTAGGGTTTTTAATTGTTTACAATTACTTACAAACATTTTCATACTTATACAAACTTTCTCCAAATGTTTATAAGTCTTTCCTTTACAATTTTTACAAGACAAAGACACATAAATACTTATGAATTCACTAGCTTTTTGGCTAATACTCGCTTTCAAAATAACTTGTATTCTCAGGTCACAAATAGACAGGTACGACGACCAGGTTTTGTGAAGATGGAGCAGTCAATACTCGTCTTTTATTTTGATTATTCATTATGTTGTATTATACTATGAAAGAACACACTTGTAATTAAAATTATACTATTAATGCAATGGATGATGTTGTTGATTGTTTACTACTTTACATTGTTGTGATACATTACATGACGTCCTCCGCCCCAGAACGATTCCACCGTTCTCGGTTTTGGGCTATGACAGATGGCGAGGATCACAAAGCGAGTGTGAATAACCTTGCAAATGTACATGGTGTCCTTATTGTTACAGTCACCTATTCAATGTGTTGGTTAACCACACACGCTCCATCAAACTATGACAAACAATGAGTCACCCTTTTCCACTTTTTCCTTAAAGCCCAATTAGTGTGGCGGTTAACCACTCACGCTCCACTAACGTCTTAGCAAGGGTACAAAGTGTAATTCCATTGCATCAATTTCACTTTTGCCTAAAGTAACTAAGATTGGGAATTTTAAAAACATTTAGTTACTTTTATAAATTCATTATACTTTTAATGAGGAAGGGGTGGCCCTATCCTACCCATTCGGCTAACGACCCTCCACCAATCAAGGAAGCGGTGGGTGAGAGTGGACACCCATTAAACGACCATTTTATAGGTCATAACCTTAGACCCCCTTATAGATCGGCTTCGTGAATAAGGTCTACTAACGGTAAGACTAGCAGTTTAAGTTATACACACTCACACACACACACACATATATATATATATATATATATATATATATATATATATATATATATATATATAGGATAAAATAGCAAATAACTTAAAATTAAACATTTAATTTAATGATTATCTAAATTTTACCTAATCCATTTTATTTGCAATATAATTCAACAATTAATTTAAATAATCAAATAAGGAATTAATGATTCAAAAAATTGGTAATTATCTTTTATTTTGGTAAGGATAATCATATAACAAGAATAAAAATCAGATTTTAGTAGCCAAAAATGATTCAAGTAATTATCATGCAGCAAAACAACAAGAAATCTCGAAAATCCCTCTATCTGACGCTCCGACTAACCGAGTCACTAACTGGACTCGGCAAGTCAGGTCGGGTAGAAGGCAGAAAAACAATATTTAGAGAGGATGAACAAGCAAGGCATCAATACAATGGAAACCAATAATGGCTCTGATACCACTGATGGGTTTTACAGAAAATAACATCGTATGTGTTCATGCAAACCCTAAAGCTTGGATCTAGGTTTCTCTATTGTACATGCAATTCATCCAAGACTTACAAACCCTAGATCTAGCATACATGATTCGAAATCGACATAATAAAATAGATATAGATGATTACCTCTTGAACAATTGCTTGAATCTTCTTGTCTTGGACTTAGAGTCACAAATGACACTCCTCTAAGGGCTTACAAACACCACACAAGCAAGAGGAGGATAATGGAGAGAAGGGAGAGGCATAATTTTAGCTATGATCTCTCTAGGGTATTAAGTGGCCAAAAATTGGAAGCCTTACGGTCTTATTCATACGGTTGCTTCTAGGGTTTCAGTCTAAACCCTAATGGACAACTTAGGCCTTAAGCAATCCAAGGAAGCTTCCGGAACAAGGCCCTTATGGCCGAAATTATGGATGGACACATCCTAATTTCGTCCATGCCTAATCCAAGAGGCTCCTCAGCCTAATACTCAACTATCACACATTTGACAGTTTAAGTCACCGATATTAAATTAATGTATTTTAGCCATAAAGTTAATTTCTTAATTAATTCTTGTCTAATATTAATTTAATTATATAATTTCTCTTTTAATATATTATTCATATAATATATTAATAAACCATAACAACCTCTCTATTCATAAATCACATTGTCAAATTGCTTTGGTGAAGCCAACCCAAAAGGACCATGCACAATCGGGTCAAGTACTTACCAAATATAGTTACAGGCTTAGGCACTAATCCAACAGAAAATCCTATATTTTCTATTATACGAAAAGTTGTAGTCTTAAAATCCTAAGACTAGAGTTAGTGTACAAAATAGATATAGCGTGGTTTGCCTTTTTATGAAAACATGTAGAGTATGTATTCTTCGTAAATTCTAAATAATATTGTTATCCCCTATGTGAGTCGTTATAACCATACTTGATGTGAGGGAATGCCTGTCATGACGTTCTTCAGGTGTCGGTTTCGGTAAGATATTTGTCACCCTACACTGGCCAGTCTAGCTGTAGCGAACAACTTAGGTGTGGGAGTGTCAACCCCGTATAGATCTATACACAATTACTCCATTCTCCCTCCAAGAGACTCTGGTTATAATTACATGACTTATGGTGTATGCTAGGTAGGTACGCTGAAGGAGTGTCTCACAAGAGCCTTACAAAATTTACACGAATTTATCGAATAATGCATATGATGCTCTTATTGTAAAGTTATGGCTGCAGTTTTATGACATGCGTTTCCTAGCTTTATGACATACAGCTTAACACTTGTATTATTAGCTTTATGATGGACAGGTTATGAAACATGGACATTTCTTTCATAAAATTTTGTTTTTGCATACCGGTTTGATTAAATTATTTATAACGATATTATAAATATTTACTAATGGCTTCTCAATTTACAATGTATGTTGTAAAAGTAACATAATACTCTAGGTTTTAAAACCTTTGAAATAGTACGACCTTTTACGCTTATTTTACTAATAGGAACTATATTTTAGTAAAATATTCAAGTGTTGTGGTGGTTTTTTAACACAACAAAATCTGTTTGAGTGTTTTGTAACACCAAAAATAGTCTATTTTTATTTTGACTAGAACTTGTCACAATTTACATAAAATTACATAAATCCTCGAAATTTATTATGTTTCAACAATTTTACATGTATTAATAGTAAATATTTTATATATCAAAAAATTTACCATTTTGAGTGTAAACTCTCATATTTTACCATCTTTCAAGCTTTTACAGTAAAAAATGCTTTAACATTTTCTTTGACATTGTTGGTGATTTTTAACACACATTAAAAAGAAACCATTTTCACTTAGCAACTTGTTTCCTTTTCAAAATGGTACCAAAATATTTAAAAGTACACAAAGATAACTTTGTTCCAACAACTTGAGAGTAACAACATTCCAACACACATAAACATATATACATACAAGTACATGCAAATATCCAAAGATTTCAAACAAGACTTGACTTTTATCCCCCCCCCCCCCAAAAAAAAAAGAATGAAAACTTGAAAGTAGAGGGCTATAAAGCTCACCTTGGGGATTTTCGAGATGTAAAGGAAGGAGAAGAAGGATTTTTGAGCCTAGCTTGTTCTCTTGGTAAGATTCTCAAAATGGTGGTGCTGTAAGTTTTATATTTACAAAAATGAGAGTGTAAGAGGAAAGATCTTAGTATAAACTTGAAATAAAAAATAGGGTTTAACCAAGAACTTACCAAGTTTATGATGCTTGAAGAAGACTCCTTGAAGCTAACACACACACCCACTAAATCTTTGGGGAGAAAAGAAGATGATAGGACCTTGATATTTTGAGAGAAAAATGTATGTTATTCTTGAGAGCAAAGAAATTAATAGAGTTGAAAGAAAAAATTTGGAGTGAGAATGGTGAGGAGGGAGGAGGTCGGCCGAGAGGTAGAGAAGGAGAGGGGAGAGAGTAGGGTTGACCTATGGGGGTGATGGGAAATGTATAGATGCGTGGAGGTTAATGGGATTGTAGATATGCTGTGTGACAACCCGATATTTCAACTCTTTGTAACGACCAAAATGGGTCAAGTATTGTAACCACTTCTGAATAATAAAAAGTTACTTTCATAATAAAATGTATAAGTAAGTTCCACTTAATTTCCTTCTATGATTAAATGTCTTTGAACCATGATCGTACGTGAAAAGAACGCCCAAATCCGACTTCATATAGCGAAGTTATGATTTTTCCAAGTTCGGCTTAGCAACAGACAGCTAAAAACTCGAATCGGAGATCGAGCGACTTTTGGCCGGAATGACCTAAACGAGAATCGAAGGTCTCGACAATGGTATTCCAGCGGTAAAAAGTCTGGCAAAAACCGACATCAGATAAAGAAGTTATGAATTTTCTAAGAAATTCCCTTAAACACGATGGATTTTTAATAAATAATAAAAAAATAATTTTGGAATTTGCCGACGGAGTCTAAACGAAAGTTGTAGAGCGTAGTCTCACCTACGCGAGGATATAAAGACCATCGAAGGAAACCGACCCGTCCGAAGCCCCGACCCGTCCGACCCGACGTCCCATCCGACCCGACGTCCCATCCGACCCGCGTACCCAGCAACCCGTCCCATCCGAACCGAGGCAGTCGAGGCTTCGGTCATGAATGACGTACGCGTACGCGCTGCGTACGAGCGTACGCCCCGCGTACCGAGGTAGACCAGCCTTACTATAAATAGGATGCGAGGGTTTCCAATGAAAGGGTTCATTTCTCTTCTCTCTCTCTCTCAACTTTGCCTCGTTTTCCGTGTCCGTTCAAACCCGAAGCTCTGGTCTTTTTGGCTCAAGTCCCGAAGGTCGATTTTACTCCCGAGATTCCCGAGAATCCCGACGAAAATCCGTTTCCCGAGACGAAACTCTGCCCGGTTTTCCATCTCGCTATCTTCAAACTTTCAAGTGAGTCTCATACCCCTTAATCAACCTTTTTAATTATTCTAAATACTTTTATATGCTTTCAAGGGGGGATTACAAGTAAAACACACGAGTATTATCGGGTGTTACATAAAGAAACTCTTTTATATACTGTTATATATTCAAATCACATGCGATTTATAAACATTTAAAGGAACTTTTATATATATATATATATATATATATAACATATGTCACAATAGCATTTTACCTTTTAAAATATAATGTTGTTGTAATGCATGTATAAACTAAACTGTTCTTAGATTTTTCTTGTCTATCCTAGACTCTACACCAAAAATCTATACTTTCATAAACAAGTGATTCCTTTTCTCAATATTTCTAAACAAACAAGACACGCTTTTTGGAAACTATAATAGGTATAGTTTTACGAACAGATTTCTAAGTCTTATGTACTAGAAACACATATTTCAAGAAGTTCACTTTCGTATACAAGAACAAACGTAACATTTTAACAAGTAGATCTGTTTTTATACCACGGATTTGTGAGACACTAACTTCATGTACGTTCGAGTACACATTTCAAGTCCTGTATTATATACCAGAATCCCTTGGAGGGGGAGCATGGTGTTTGTGTATAGATCTATACGGGCTTGACAATCCGCGCCCTGACTGTTAGCTGCAGTCCACCGTTTGGGGTGACAAACGTCATAACATTCCAACGCCTGAAGAACGTTGTGTATAGGCATTCAGAGTCAATAGTATGGTTATAAAACTCACAAGGGGTATTAAAAATGCATTGATTTACAAGGTTTTTCAAACTCTTTGGTTATTCTACATTTACATACATTTTGGAAACAAACATTGGTCTTGAGTGAAGGCTACTTTTATACTAGTAGAAAATATAGGATTTTCTAAACACAAACAAACAAAGATAAAACATTTCATTTCATTCAAACATTGTCACTTAAATACTTATGAAATTCACCAGCTTAAATGCTGATCTACTCTTTCAAAATTACTTGTATGTCCCAGGGAATCAGTAATTTCAGGTACTAATATGCTTTTGAAGAAGAGATGCTGCGGCGCCAGTTTAATCTCATATTTTGACATCATATTGTAATTAGTTTTGAACATGTAACTTTTGACAAATGTAAACTTTCAATTATATATATGATGGTTGTATTTCCTTCTTTACTATGTATTCATTTGTTACGTTAACACATGAAGTCATCCGCCCCCGAACGTTTCCGCCGTTCAGGTTTGGGGGTGTGACATGCTGGGTAATGATATAGTGGCAAATCTAATATCCATTCAATCCCTTTTTTTTTAATACCCAACCGGCCCAAGGGTTTCTCGACCCAAGGGTGGCCCAAAAAAAATTTGTGGGCTTCGATTTGGCTTGGTGTAATGAAGATTTTTGGCCCATTGATGCTTATTAGGGATTTTCGGTTCAAATAGCCCAAAAAAATTAGTTCTCGACCCAACTAAGGCCCAAGTATGGGTTTTCGGCCCATATAAAGGCCAACTAGAAGCTTTCGGCCTAAAAAGGCCCATTATAGGAGTTTTCAGTCCAATATAATGTCTAAAAGAGGTTTTCAACCCATTAGGGCCCAAAGATGGGCTTTCAGCCCAAGAAGACCAAAAGGAGAAGTTATCGACCCAATAGGGCCCAATAAGGAAGTCTTGGTCCAATAAGAGTTTTGGGTCGAAGATTCTTAGGCTAAGGCCCAAAATTGATTTGACTTGGTTTATTGGATCGAGTTTTGGGCTTATAAGAGGTTGTTTCGACTTGAATGTCAATGTATGACAGTATGAACTTTATAGCATTGAAGTTTGAATTTCACTAAATGAAATGTTGCAGGATTACACAAGGAGATTATATTGTACAAGGATAAACATCTTAACCCTAATTTGCTAGTTGTGACATCATCCCTCCATTAGAGGGAAATTCGTCCCAATTTTTTTCTAAAGTGGCGTTCATGAAGTTGGGAAGAGGTATGGATAATTTCGCATCATCTAGTCCTCGCACTCCTAGGTGAAATCCGGTCCACTTTTGGTGTTCCACCAAACTTTCACAATGGGAATGCAATTTTGCTTCATTCGTTTCACTTCTGTATCCATAACTTCCACGAGTTCCTCGAATAAATGAAGGTACTCATTTATTTCGATCTCATCAAGCGGAACAAACCGAAATCTTCGATCAAAGCACAAACCGAACTATTAGATCATATTATCTACATTATACACATCTAAATAGGTCTAAACTTCTCTTTCCCAAAGCCTGAAGCCTTATGATAGTTGATCTTCAGGCCATGTACCCGAATTATGAAACAAGTCGAAATAGGGTGTTATAGTCTTGATTCCAAACTCGAACTTATACTCAAGTCTCTTTCCGACATCCAAGATACCACTCCTTTGGAACCTGATAGAGCAAAACAGTTGGAACGACTTATCTCTCTTCACTTGATTCGTACTCTCAAAGAAGCTGAGGAATGCTACAAGGCCAATCCGGATCATCATCTCGAAACCATCAACACTATGCTTATGATTCATGATGACGTGATATTTGCTACTAATGAACTTATCAAGCAGACTCATGTTCTTCATGAGAAGCATATTCAAAGGCTTGAGAAAGAGATTCATTAAAAGATGCCATGAACTTGATCATGCAAGAAGTGCTCATCAAGCTCATTTGTTCAACCTAGAATATTGTGGACGTTCCAAACAAAAATTTTGCAGCGGCTTTTGAAAGCTATGATTGCTAATCAAATCCAGAAGTCATACTTGAATTTATAGTTATTAGACATATCAAAGTGGGAGACTGTTGCATTAGAGTCTAAGTCCATAACTATATTTGGTATGTACTTAACCCGGTTGTAGCATGGTCCTTTTGGGTTGCCTTCACACTGGTGACTAGACAGGATGACTGTTGAGGAGAGAGGTTGATTTATTATTAAGAATAATAAATTTAGGTATAAATTTGTTAATATATTAATTTGGAATCATATTATTAATTCATATTTAATCAGAAATTAATTAGGAATTAATTTCGGGATTAAAGGAATTGATTAAAAGTATAGGGGCAGTTTTGTAATTATTTGATAATTGAGACTTTAGGCCATTGGATCACCATTATTAAGGCTTGAACGAAAATCCTAGAAGAATCTAGGAGTTTTCGTCCAAGGACTTAAGTAAAGGAGTCCATGGACTTACTTAGGCCCTAAGCTAAGGGATTAGGGGTTTCAACCTTGAAACCCTAGCTAGCCTCAAGTAAAAATAGCCCCCTAGGCTTAGGAATTCGACCACCCCTTGGGAAAACCCTACTATAGCCGAATTTTCGAGCTTAGTACCCTTCCTTTTCTCGCTCATATTCATCCTCTCACCCAAAGTTTGTTTGTGAGCCATTAGAGGTTCTACACTTCTGGTACTTGCTTTCAAGAGCTAAGGAAATCCAAGGAACTAGTTGTTATTACTATATAACAACAAGAGGTGTGTATTCTATTCTCCTATGTGAATTTCGATTATAATAGATGCATGCTAGGTTTCTTTTGTGTTCATAAAGCTGTATGTCTAATAGTGAAAACATAGATCGATAAACTAGGGTTATATGCACACATAGGATTGTTTGTATAAAAGCCAACAGTGGTATCAGAGCCAGGTTATTTTTTTTCAATTAGTATTATACAATTGTATGTATTTTTCAAATTAGGGTTTATAGCCAATAAACCCTAGGAGGCAAGATTTTCGATTTTAGGGTTCTTGAACCCTAAATCTCGAAATTTAATAAGGGTTTCCAAACCCTTTCCTTTGTGCCCAAGATTTCGAAGGGTTTGCCAACCCTTGAATTTCGAAAGTAACCTCCTCCCAAGATAAGATCCTAAATTTTAGGGATTTGGATAATCCCATATCTTGTAATTAAAGATTTTGAATTATCCGATCGCATGTTTTTCGAAATCTAGAGGGATTTAACGGATTAGAATAAATTAATTGTTTAATTTAAGATAATCCTTTATGATTTAATAATTCAAATTAATTGGTTATTCTTAGATAATTATTAAATCAAGAGTTTTAATATTTAAAATTTTAATTTAAAAGGTCTTAAATTTCGAAAATTTTAAATTGAAATTAAAAACCCTAGTATTTTGAAATGTTTAAAATACACCCTATACTATTATATTATTACAAGATTAATAAATATATATGTATAACTTAAAATTCTAGTCTTACCGTTAGTATGCCATGAAGCCGATCTATAAAGGGGGTATAAGGTTATGGCCTATAAAATGGTCGTTTAATGGGTGTCCACTCTCACCCACCACTTCCTTGATTGCTGGAGGGTCGTTAGCCGAACGAGTAGCATAGGGAAAACCCTTCCTCATTAAAAAGTATAATGAATTATAAAAGTAACTAAATGTTTTTACAACAATTCTCAAATCTTAGTTACTTTAGGAAAAATGAATTGGTGTAATTCCATGAAATTACACTTCGCACCCTTGCTAAGACGTTAGTGGAGCACGTATGGTTAACCGACACACTAATTAGACTCTTAGTATAGGCGGCAAAGTGTGACTCAATGTTTGTCATAGTTCGATGGAGTGTGTGTGGTTAACCAGCACATCAAATAGGTGATTATAACAATGAGGGCACCATGTACATTTGCATGGTTATTCACACCCGCTTTGTGATCCTCGGCATCCCAGTCACAAAAATAGAGGGGCACATCAAGATTTAAACATGCCATTGAAAAGTTCAATGAATCTCAAAGAAATCTAGGATTTTCAACACATTTAAAACTTAATCTCTTTTTTTTTTTGTTTTTCATGGTGGAGAATTAGTGAATCGTCATTCACTTACCTTCAAATTATTTGCTTGTTAGATTATGGTATCCCTCTTCTAACTTGTAAATAATGTTGTTGGATCCTAGCCCTAATTTTTCATTTGGGTGTTTAATTGGGGATTCATTTATAGTCAAAATTTGTCCTTTTCTATTTCAGATGTCGAACGTCAACAACAATGCTTCCGGCTCGAACTCCTCCGGCTCGTTCTCACTCATGAATTTTTGTGGGAGAGTGATCTTTGACGGGTCCAATTTCAATGATTGGATTCGAAACATCTAAATGGTCACTCGCTACGAGGACAAAGAGTATGTCCTTGATGAGAAGCTGAAGGAAATCAACCTCAACACTGCCACTGCTGAAGAAATCGCTGCCTTTGAGGCACATGAGCATGATGCCATGAAAGTCCATTGCATCATGCTAGTGACCATGACTGCAAAACTCCATGAAAGTCGATGATCACTGCCAAAATGGGCAGTGGAGAGTCCCTTACCGCTCATCTGCAAAAGATGCAGAGATATGTTAATCGCCTGCTGAAGTTAAATGTTAACTTCGATGAAGAGTTGGAAATCGACATGATCCTTCACTCCTTGCCTCCCTGCTACAACCAGTTTCACATGACCTACCATAAGAATAAGGAAGAGGTCACATTGAACAAGCTTCAAGGCTTGTTGAGGACTGCTAAGACTAATCTAAGGGACAAGTCTGTTGCACCAACTCCCACTCCTACTGTTGTTGCCCCTGTCTTCGCTATAGGGAAAGGGAAGGGTAAAAAGAGGAAGGATCCTTCGAAGAGCCACCATAAGGGAAAGTCCCAAAGTGGCACCTCTTCTAGTGGGACCAATGTTGGTTCCGCTAAACCCAACTCAAACCCTAGGAGGCAGAGTGCCACCACTGTCACAAGATAGGGAATTGGAAGAGAAGCTGCCCGGAATACCTGCAAGCCATTAGGGATGGAAAGATCAAGCCGTCTTTCACAGGTATATACACTATTAAATCTAATGATTCATCACATGCTATTTCTTGGGCTCTTGATATAGGATGTGGTTTTCACATATGTTCTGATTTGCAGGGACTAAGAAGAAATAGGGATGTCGAGCATGGAAGGATAAATCTAATCATGGGGAACAAAAGATCGTCGACTGTGACTGTGACAACCCGATATTTCAACTCTTTGTAACGACCATAATGGGTCAAGTATTGTAACCACTTCTGAATAATAAAAAGTTACTTTCATAATAACATGTATAAATAAGTTCTACTTAATTTCCTTCTATGATTAAATGTCTTTGAAACATAATCGTACGTGAAAAGAACGCCCAAATCCGACTTCATATAGCGAAGATGTGATTTTTCCAAGTTCGGCTTAGCAACAGACAGCTAAAAACTCGAATCGAAATCGAGCGACTTTTGGCCGGAATGACCTAAACGAGAATCGAAGGTCTCATCAATGGTATTCCAGCGGTAAAAAGTCTGGCAAAAACCGACATCAGATAAAGAAGTTATGAATTTTCTAAGAAATTCCTTAAACACGATGGATTTTTAATAAATAATAAAAATATAATTTTGGAATTTGCCGACGGAGTCTAAACGAAAGTTGTAGAGCGTAGTCTCACCTACGCGAGGATATAAAGACCATCGAAAACGGAGTTCGTATGAAGAAGATATGGATTTTTGAAGTTTATTAAATAAATTAATTATTTATTTAATTCAAAATTCGGATATTATCCGAAGGGGAGTCAGCATCCTCCTCCGAAGTACGCGCTGCGTACTCCTGTACGCCCCGCGTAACCGAGAGGATTGGCCTCGGATCGTCCACGTCGCCATATCCGAGGAATCCGATCCATCCGACCCGCCCGACCCGTCCGACCCGACGTCCCATCCGACCCGGCGTCCCATCCGACCCACCTCCCCAGCAACCCGTCCCATCCGACCCGAGAACCCAACAACCCGTCCCATCCGAACCGAGGCAGTCGAGGCTTCGGTCATGCATGACGTACGCGTACGCAGCGCGTACGAGCGTACGCCCCGCGTACCGAGGCAGACCAGCCTTCCTATAAATAGAATGCGAGGGTTTCCAAAGAAATGGTTCATTTCTCTTCTCTCTCTCCCAACTTTGCCTCGTTTTCCGTGTCCGTTCAAACCCGAAGCTCTGGTCTTTTTGGCTCAAGTCCTGAAGGTCGATTTTACTCCCGAGATTTCCGAGAACCCCGAGGAAAATCCGTTTCCCGAGACGAAACTCTGCCCGGTTTTCCATCTCGCTATCTTCAAACTTTCAAGTGAGTTTCATACCCCTTAATCAACCGTTTTAATTATTCTAAATACTTTTATATGCTTTCAAGGGGGGGATTACAAGTAAAACACACGAGTATTATCGTGTGTTCCATAAGGAAACTCTTTTATATACTGTTATATATTCAAATATCATGCGATTTATAAACATTTAAAGGAACTTTTATATATATATATAACATATGTCACAATAGCATCTTACCTTTTAAAATATAATGTTGTTGTAATACATGTATAAACTAAACTGTTCTTAGATTTTTCTTGTCTATCCTAGACTCTACACCAAAAATCTATACTTTCATAAACAAGTGATTTCTTTTCTCAATATTTCTAAACAAACAAGACACGCTTTTTGGAAACTATAATAGGTATGGTTTTACGAAACAAATTTCTAACTCTTATGTAGTAGAATCACATATTTCAAGAAGTTCACTTTCGTGTACAAGAACAAACGTAACATTTTAACAAGTATATCTGTTTTTATACCACGGATTTGTGAGACACTAACTTCATGTACGTTCGAGTACACATTTCAAGTCCTGTATTATATACCAGAATCCCTTGGAGGGGGAGCATGGTGTTTGTGTATAGATCTATACGGGCTTGACAAACCCGCGCCCTGACTGTTAGCTGCAGTCCACCGTTTGGGGTGACAAACGTCATAACATTCCAACGCCTGAAGAACGTTGTGTATAGGCATTCAGAGTCAATAGTTTGGTTATAAAACTCACAAGGGGTATTAAAATGCATTGATTTACAAGGTTTTCAAATTCATTGGTTCTTTTACACTTACATACATTTTAGAAACAAACATTGGTCTTGAGTGAAGGCTACTTTTATACTAGTAGAAAATACTGGATTTTCTAACCACAAACAAACGAAGATAAAACATTTCAGTTCATTCAAACATTGTTACTTAAATACTTATGAAATTCATCAGCTTAAATGCTGATCTACTCTTTCAAAATTACTTGTATGTCCCAGGGAATCAGTAATTTCAGGTATTCATTTCGCTTTTGATGAAGGGATGCTGCGGCGCCAGTTTAATCTCGTATTTTGACATCATATTGTAATTGAGTTTTGAACATGTAACTTTTGACAAATGTAAACTTTCAATTATATATATGATGGTTGTATTGCTTCCTTTACTATGTATTCATTTGTTACGTTACCACATGAAGTCATCCGCCCCCGAACGTTTCTGCCGTTCAGGTTTGGGGGTGTGACAGATTGGTATCAGAGCAATGTTTATAGTGAACTAAGTATATCGAACCACATAAGATATACAAACTATAAATGCTTAAGGGACTAATACTCTCTGACAAAACAAATTTTCTTTTTACACTTAAGCAGCATTTCGTTCAACTTAAATTGGTAGTTCATTTAAGTACAAATACATGCATACCACGAACTATTTTCATGTTATACAACTATACAAGTATTTAGACAAGTTGACACTACGATTGAGACTCGATATATGTAATCAGATTTTGGACAAATATAGCGTGATCAACTATATTTGCCCAAGATTGGACCAACGTATATCGAGGAATGATCATAGTAAGCAACAAGTCAAAACTTACCAAACCATTTCAAGAATCAAACACAAGAATTTAAATACTATAGGAGTATTTGCTATCTAAACTAGTTTAACTTACATGTTTTACATGTTCCGACTTTACTCAATTCTTATAACCCTATTTCTCGTACAGCCAAATGGCTGGATTTCACCACCCTGGCGACCCCTACTTTCCCAACCAAGGCAACGGAGGATGGATCGAAGATGATCCCGAAGAGGACGAGGAACCCATAGAAGTGGGTGATGACTCCGGTACCGACTCAGAGCTGGAAGTTATCGATCCACCACCCATTCGACCTCCCGTCTTCGTAAGGAACTTTCAAGGACCGACTCCCGTTTGGGGAAGTCACCTCCACCATTGGAGCCAACAGCAGAACCTACGCCCTCCCTACGGCATGTGCCGGGACTTCTATGATGTCCGCGGTGGAGGTTCGGCTGATCGAGCACTGCCGGTAATGGTGGGTAAGTTAGCCAATCAGTCCTATCAGTCTGGAGTACAAGCTAGCCGACTCCGGGATATCAACGTGGAAGTGCAGGTTCACACTTCTGACATCCGTAGGCTGGACAAGATGCAAGACAACGCTCAATTCCAAACCGAAGCGTTTCAAGCGCAAATGATTGCAGCCCTCGCCGAACTAAGGGAACAACAAGCCGCTTTCGATAGGCGTCTAATGGAGTCAAAGCAATCAGATACGGAGTCAAGCTCCAAGCGCAACCTTCGACGCAAGTAGTGCTTGTCAAGGACTCAAATTTTGTTATAGCTTAGGACCTCAGCTAAAAGTCTTTAAATTTCTCGAACTTTGTAATCGGAGACCCTTATAGGGGTCAAATTTTCATGATCGTTGTAACAACTTTTATATTAATATAAGTGGCACTATTACTACTATGTTGAGTATTTCGTTCGAACCTTGAATGGTCTTTGAGAACCCCAAATACTTGTTTCATACCTTCAGTCTTACAAATAACTTTCATTCTTCTATTGTAAGACTCATACTATCATCTGTTGTTGAACTATAGCGATTTAGTTCATGAGACACATACATTTTCCATTCTATGAAATTCTTATCCTTGTCTTTTCAATCTATAGTTGAAGGATGCCTCCGCGTAGGAATCCGAGGCGAAACAACGGTGAGGAAGCACCTATACCACCACCACCTCCACCACCCCAATTTGATGCTGTTATGTTTCAAGCAGCAGTCACCGCAGCAGTGGCAGCTGCCATGTCACAGATCAATAACTCGAGTACTAATGGCTCGGGATCTGGCACGCACCTATCCAACCATGGCGAGAGTCATGGACCACCTCGGGAATGCACCTATAAGGACTTCACTAATGCCAAGCCTCGAATGTTTTATGGTACTGGTGGTGTGATGGCCCTGAGGCAGTGGATCGAAAGGACGGAGGCAGTCTTTGAAATATGCTCCTGCCCCGAGCACAGCAAGGTCAAATTTGCAACTTTCACCCTTCTCGATAAAGCTTTAACTTGGTGGAATGGCCACGTTAAAGTACTTACCCTAATCGTGGCGAACTCCATAAGCTGGGAGAACTTGAAGGCCATGATGATGAGAGAATACTGCCCACGGGGAGAAATTCAAAAGCTTGAACACGAGCTATGGACTCTCGGAATGGTGGGTACCGACATCGCTACTTATACCAACAGATTCTGCGAGCTGGCAATCCTTTGTCCAGATATGATTGCTCCCGAGAGCAAGAAGATAGAAAGGTACATCTGGGGACTGACGCCCCAAATGCGATCAAGCGTGTTAGCTTCTAAACCTGACACCTTTGAAAGTGCTAAGGAACTGGCACAATCTCTGATCGACTACGGAGGTCATCAGAACTCAATCACTTCTGCACCAGCACCACAGAAAGCAAACAACAACTACAACAACTACAACAACAACAACCACAACAATGGCAGGAAGAGAGCATGGATTAAAGGGAAGGGTGGATCTTCCCAAGAATCCGCGAAGAAACAACTTGTGTCAGTAAATGCTGCCATTGTACCCACTACAGCCCCTATAAATACCTACCCAACAAAGCCTTATATAGGCAACCTCCCAAAATGCACCAAATGCAATTACCACCACCATGGACCTTGTCGAACTATGCAGTGCACTAACTGCAGCCAGAAAGGGCACACAACCCGTTTCTGCAAGGAACCCGCGAAGCCGATCACTCAAGTTCCCAGTGCGGGTGTAGGACAGGCTTGCTACGGTTGTGGCGAGGTGGGCCACTACCAGAGAAACTGTCCTAAGGCAGCAGGCACCGGAGGTGTTAGACGAGTTTTGGCAATAGGCCACGATGAAGCTGTAGCTGACCCAACTATAGTTGCTGGTACGTTTCTTCTCGATAATTCATACGCATGCATATTATTCGATAGTGGAGCGGAGAGAAGCTTCGTGAGTCAAAACTTTATTCATTTACTTAAACCTAAACCTAGCAAGTTAGAAAAATCATTCACTATGGAGATGGCCAATGGAAAAACCGAAAACACAAATTGCATATACATGGGTTGTACGTTAACATTAGACGGCCATTCTTTCCCAATCAATCTCATGCCTGTTCAAATTAAAAGTTTCGACGTCATCATCGGCATGGATTGGTTGAGCCTTCTTCGCGCCGACATCATGTGCTTTGAGAAAGCAGTCCGTCTTAACCTCCCAAACAACGAAACATTAGTTGTCTACGGCGACAAATCTAGTACAAACCTTCGCATCATTTCGTGCATCCAAGCTCGAAAGTGCTTGCGGAAGGATTGTCGAGCATTCTTAGCGCACATCGTCGATACAAGTCAAGAACTGAAGGACATCAAGAGCATCTCGGTAGTACGCGACTTTCCTGATATCTTTCCAGAAGAACTACCAGGATTACCACCGCAACGTCAAGTCGAGTTCAGAATCGACTTAATTCTAGGAGCTACCCCAGTAGCGAAGTCGCCTTATCGTCTTGCACCAGCAGAGATGCAGGAACTTTCCAGTCAACTTAATGAACTCCTTCACAAAGGATTCATAAGACCAAGTTTCTCACCTTGGGGAGCACCAGTCTTGTTTGTAAAGAAGAAAGACGGATCGTTCCGTATGTGCATCGACTACAGAGAGCTGAACAAACTTACTGTCAAGAACCGCTATCCTCTACCCCGTATCGACGACCTATTCGATCAACTTCAAGGGGCGAACTACTTCTCCAAAATAGACCTGCGATCCGGATATCATCAATTACGAGTTCTAGAGGGGGACATTCCAAAGACAGCCTTCCGAACTCGTTATGGACACTACGAATTCGTAGTGATGCCGTTCGGATTAACCAATGCACCAGCAGTATTTATGGACCTGATGAATAGGGTATGTCGCCCTTACTTGGATCAGTTCGTCATCGTCTTTATCGATGATATACTTATCTACTCTCGAAGTGAGGAAGAGCATAGTCAACACCTACGAAAAGTCCTAGAAACACTGCGAACGGAGAAGCTATATGCGAAGTTCTCTAAATGCGAATTTTGGATTCGAAGAGTCGAATTTTTAGGTCACGTTGTTAGCGAGAAAGGTATACACGTGGACCCTTCCAAAATTAAGGCTATTGAGAACTGGTCGGCACCAAAGACACCTACAGAAATTCGTCAATTTCTAGGTCTAGCTGGCTACTATCGCAGATTCATAAAGAACTTTTCGAGCATTGCGAAACCTCTTACTTCATTAACCCAGAAAGGAGTGGCCTTTGACTGGGAAGCGAAACAAGAGAAGGCATTCCAGACACTAAAACAGGCCTTGTGCACCGCACCGATACTATCCCTCCCCGAAGGGATAGAAGACTTCGTGGTGTATTGCGATGCTTCAAATCAAGGACTTGGTTGTGTTCTTATGCAGAGAGGGAAGGTTATCGCTTATGCCTCCCGACAGCTTAAGACACACGAAGTGAACTATACGACACATGACCTCGAGTTAGGAGCAGTGGTATTTGCTCTGAAGATCTGGAGGCACTACTTATACGGAACAAAGAGTACTATATTCACCGATCACAAGAGCCTTCAACACATTTTCGATCAGAAGGAACTCAACATGCGACAACGACGATGGGTTGAGTTACTGAATGACTACGAATGCGAAATTCGTTATCATCCTGGCAAGGCCAACGTAGTAGCCGACGCCCTCAGTCGAAAGGAATACACTGGTCGGAGGGTCAAATCTCTGACCATGACTATCCATTCCCACCTATCCACACAAATTAAGGAAGCACAAATGGAAGCTTTGCAACCTGAAAATGTGGCGGGTGAATCCCTGCGAGGAATGGAGAAGAATTTAAAAGTCAAGGGTGGCGGGGCCTACTATCTCATGGACCGAATCTGGACCCCAAATCATGGTGGTTTCAGAAACGTAGTCATGACCGAGGCTCACAATTCAAGATATTCCGTTCACCCGGGTTCAGATAAAATGTATCTGGATCTTAAGAAACTATACTGGTGGCCTAACATGAAAGCAGAAATTGCTACCTTCGTGAGTAAATGTCTTACTTGCGCTAAGGTTAAGGTCGAGTATCAGAAACCGTCAGGACTACTACAACAACCAGAGATACCGGAATGGAAATGGGAGCGGATTACTATGGACTTCATAACCAAGTTACCCAAGACGACAAGTGGACTCGATACCATATGGGTCATTGTCGACAGGTTGACCAAATCCGCACATTTCCTACCCATCAAGGAGACTGACAAAATGGAGAAGCTTACAAGAACTTACTTAAGGGAAGTAGTACGACTGCATGGTGTTCCGATATCCATTATCTCCGATCGAGATAGTAGATTCACTTCAAGATTCTGGCAGTCACTACAAAGTTCCCTGGGAACTAGGCTAGACATGAGTACAGCCTACCACCCACAGACAGACGGACAAAGTGAGAGAACAATACAAACTTTAGAAGACATGCTGAGAGCCTGTGTGATTGACTTTGGAAAGGCATGGGATATTCATTTACCCCTTGTCGAATTTTCATACAACAATAGTTATCATACAAGCATAAAGGCTGCTCCGTTTGAAGCCCTCTATGGTCGAAAGTGCAGATCCCCTCTGTGCTGGACTGAAGTTGGCGATACCCAGTTAGCTAGAGGAAGAGTTCCTGAAAGCACTCTCACAGGTCCGGAGATCATATGTGAAACAACAGAGAAAATCGTTCAGATTCGTGAACGATTGAAAGCCTCAAGAGACCGACAGAAAAGCTACGCTGACCAAAGGAGGAAACCTTTGGAATTCCAGGTAGGAGACCGCGTCTTATTAAAGGTCTCACCGTGGAAGGGTTTAATACGATTTGGAAAGTGTGGGAAACTAAATCCAAGATACATAGGGCCTTTCGAGATTCTTGCCAGAATCGGCCCAGTGGCTTACAAGCTAAACCTACCGCGCGAACTTAGTAACATCCATCCAACCTTCCACGTCTCAAACTTGAAAAAGTGCCTTTCCGACGAGACTCTTGTTATTCCACTCGACGAGATCGAGATCAACGAGATCCTCAACTTTGTGGAAGAACCAGTAGAAATCATGGACCGAGAGGTCAAACAAACAAAACAAAGTCGCATACCCATCGTGAAGGTTCGCTGGAACGCCAAGCGGGGACCCGAATTCACATGGGAACGCGAAGATCAGATGAAACAAAAGTACCCTCATCTCTTTCATGTTCACTAGTATCTTTACTACTTTAAATTTCGGGACGAAATTCTCTCTAACGGGGGGATGATGTGACAACCCGATATTTCAACTCTTTGTAACGACCATAATGGGTCAAGTATTGTAACCACTTCTGAATAATAAAAAGTTACTTTCATAATAACATGTATAAATAAGTTCTACTTAATTTCCTTCTATGATTAAATGTCTTTGAAACATAATCGTACGTGAAAAGAACGCCCAAATCCGACTTCATATAGCGAAGATGTGATTTTTCCAAGTTCGGCTTAGCAACAGACAGCTAAAAACTCGAATCGAAATCGAGCGACTTTTGGCCGGAATGACCTAAACGAGAATCGAAGGTCTCATCAATGGTATTCCAGCGGTAAAAAGTCTGGCAAAAACCGACATCAGATAAAGAAGTTATGAATTTTCTAAGAAATTCCTTAAACACGATGGATTTTTAATAAATAATAAAAATATAATTTTGGAATTTGCCGACGGAGTCTAAACGAAAGTTGTAGAGCGTAGTCTCACCTACGCGAGGATATAAAGACCATCGAAAACGGAGTTCGTATGAAGAAGATATGGATTTTTGAAGTTTATTAAATAAATTAATTATTTATTTAATTCAAAATTCGGATATTATCCAAAGGGGAGTCAGCATCCTCCTCCGAAGTACGCGCTGCGTACTCCTGTACGCCCCGCGTAACCGAGAGGATTGGCCTCGGATCGTCCACGTCGCCATATCCGAGGAATCCGATCCATCCGACCCGCCCGACCCGTCCGACCCGACGTCCCATCCGACCCGGCGTCCCATCCGACCCACCTCCCCAGCAACCCGTCCCATCCGACCCGAGAACCCAACAACCCGTCCCATCCGAACCGAGGCAGTCGAGGCTTCGGTCATGCATGACGTACGCGTACGCAGCGCGTACGAGCGTACGCCCCGCGTACCGAGGCAGACCAGCCTTCCTATAAATAGAAAGCGAGGGTTTCCAAAGAAATGGTTCATTTCTCTTCTCTCTCTCCCAACTTTGCCTCGTTTTCCGTGTCCGTTCAAACCCGAAGCTCTGGTCTTTTTGGCTCAAGTCCCGAAGGTCGATTTTACTCCCGAGATTTCCGAGAACCCCGAGGAAAATCCGTTTCCCGAGACGAAACTCTGCCCGGTTTTCCATCTCGCTATCTTCAAACTTTCAAGTGAGTTTCATACCCCTTAATCAACCGTTTTAATTATTCTAAATACTTTTATATGCTTTCAAGGGGGGGATTACAAGTAAAACACACGAGTATTATCGTGTGTTCCATAAGGAAACTCTTTTATATACTGTTATATATTCAAATATCATGCGATTTATAAACATTTAAAGGAACTTTTATATATATATATATAACATATGTCACAATAGCATCTTACCTTTTAAAATATAATGTTGTTGTAATACATGTATAAACTAAACTGTTCTTAGATTTTTCTTGTCTATCCTAGACTCTACACCAAAAATCTATACTTTCATAAACAAGTGATTTCTTTTCTCAATATTTCTAAACAAACAAGACACGCTTTTTGGAAACTATAATAGGTATGGTTTTACGAAACAAATTTCTAACTCTTATGTAGTAGAATCACATATTTCAAGAAGTTCACTTTCGTGTACAAGAACAAACGTAACATTTTAACAAGTAGATCTGTTTTTATACCACGGATTTGTGAGACACTAACTTCATGTACGTTCGAGTACACATTTCAAGTCCTGTATTATATACCAGAATCCCTTGGAGGGGGAGCATGGTGTTTGTGTATAGATCTATACGGGCTTGACAAACCCGCGCCCTGACTGTTAGCTGCAGTCCACCGTTTGGGGTGACAAACGTCATAACATTCCAACGCCTGAAGAACGTTGTGTATAGGCATTCAGAGTCAATAGTATGGTTATAAAACTCACAAGGGGTATTAAAATGCATTGATTTACAAGGTTTTCAAATTCATTGGTTCTTTTACTGTAACACCGTAAATTTCATTGTAACACCGTAAATTTCATGATAAAATTTTCATTTAAAATAATCATTTTAATGTTAAAACACTTGTTTAAAATCTCATTCATAATTGAATTACAAAACATAGCTTCATTTTCACTTGCATAGAAAACCAGGATCCTCCAAAATATGACTCTTTCTCTGATGTGTACAATCAAGCCGGTGCCGTCCCGTGATACTGAAAGAAACCTGAAAACAACATAGCACAAAACACTGTACGCACGAAGCTTAGTGAGTTCCCCAAAATACCACACACATAACTCATATAAGCCACTCGAGGCTATAACTCTATGGGTCCGTGCACCCAAACTCTGTGAACCCTCAGGTTCTAACTCTGTGAACCTTCCGGTTCTAACTCTAGGAACCCTTCGGTTCCAACTCTGCAAACATGTACAGCATAAATCACATAGAAATAATGCAGTTCAACACATAACATACATAGCATACAAATACTCTGTCACATAACTCTGGTTACCTACTCAAGGTAAAGTATAGCGAGAAGACTCACCTGGCAAGCAGAAAGCAGATATCTCCATACTTGAATCTCGAACTCGCCACCGCCTAACACGTAAGGCAAAACTCTCATGACTGTAACTCTCGAGACTAGAATCAATCCTCTCAATGCACCTTCTTAAGGGTAAAAGAATATTTTACCCCTCTCTTGGCCCAAAGGCCACATCGCTGACCAAACCCTAAAAGTCAACGGTCAACCCTTGGTCAAAATCAAAGTCCTCAGTCAAAGTCAACCCCTGACTGACCCTACTCGCCGAGTCAACCCTATGACTCGCCGAGTTCCTATAATCAGAACTTCACTCAATCCGCGACCTAACTCGCCGAGTCACTCCGAGACTCGCCGAGTCCAACAACTCTGAGTCCACTCGCACACAACTCACCGAGTCATCCCTTGACTCACCGATTCTCGACTCAACCAGGGAATATCGGGACTCTTCGACAAGACTCGCCGAGTCCAAGAACAGACTCGCCGAGTCTTAGACTATCATCAACCTACTCGCCGAGTTGTTCATACAACTCGCCGAGTTCCAGGCCATCTTCATCCAACTCGTCGAGTTGTTCTTCCAACTCGCCGAGCTCCAGCTCATCTTCAAGCAACTCGTCGAGTCCACTCATGTGACTCGCCGAGTACCTCCGGTCTGAATCCACTCAGAAGCATTCCAGGCCATGCAAATGATCCAAAACATAGGTCTAGTCTCATACAACTCATCCATCACGTAAAGTGGCCAACTTTACGTGAATCCAAAGAGATCTAGGCCTTATTCACTTATAACTAGGGTTTGGGACATGCAAGCTTCACTAAACAGTCCAACACAGGGACTTTCATGCTCTCTGATTCTTCTCCATTTCAGATCTGAGGTAGCAACCTCAGATCTAACCTCTAGACTTCCAATTTCACCCATAGACTAGATCCCACAAACCCCAAAATGAAGAAACAACATACAATCAATCCAAGAACGAGATGTTACCTCCAATGGACGCCCCAACTGCAATGAAATTCGAATCCAAGCAAAGCCCCTTGCCCCAAGCCTTCAATCTCACAAGATTCCTTCAACAAACTCCTCCAATGCTCCAAATACACTCCAATCTTCTTCAATCACACTTTCTAGGGTTTCTGGACTTCAAGAGGGAATAAAGAGGCTGGGGGAAGGATATAATGTTCTTTAAATAGGGCTCAACCCCGAGAATTAGGGCTTTCTCCACTCAGCGCCTACTCGCCGAGTCCATCTCATCGACTCGCCGAGTCGGCTACTTAACACGCGACCAAGCCGCGACTCTACTCGCCGAGTCCATCCATGGACTCGCCGAGTCGCTCTTTCCCAAATAACACTTTTAGCCCTTCAACTCTACTCTTGCTATTCCGGGATGTTACAATTCTCCCCCACTTATATTAGGCTTCGCCCTCGAAGCCTACAACAACTCAACTCCAAGGGTATTCCCACAACTCTCCACCGGGCCTTAACCGGCCCAGGTCTCTTAAGGCATAAATATCGAAACTCGAACATACTTTCTCCCTCCTTCACGGTGTCCTGATCACCATCTCGAACCGAGCATCGACTGTACCCCTGATCATCTCTCTCAATAACCGAGAATTACCCAAGATGCAACTCTGCTCTAAATCTCAACGATCACTCGACCCATAAGGGTTAGGAAACCATGAACCACGGATCCCCGATGCAAAACCCACTCTATCCATTCCGGAACGACTGAGAGACCCATTCTCACTCTCAAAGAAACTCTCACGAGTTCTCTTCTTGCAATCACATACACATGCTGAACTAGCCCCAACACCCACAGGTTGGAAGACCCGATACACTGATGATATCCTCAAACATCCCCCCAGGATGAACCACTGATACATACCCAATACCCTGATCAGAATCACACTGAGAGTCCAGGATTCTCTCCCTGGATCCCTTCCGAGCCTCCTGGCTCTACACCCGTGGAATCCCTTCCGCGTCCTCAGCAGACATCTCATCACGATGTCATTCCATACCACTGTAACGGACACCACGTTCAACCCTCATACTCTAAATCATCCATTCGCACTACTACCTTCACTTCCGTGAACCAACACTCCCCCCCCCCTCTGGGGTTACATACCTTTCTCTTCCCTTACCTAGAGAAATCCACTTGACAACCTTGTCACTACTCCGTGTATCGCACATGCTCTGGATCTGCTCGCAAGGACTCTCGGGTCCATGCGTTACCTCTCCTCAGCAAATGAGGGTCCGACACCACCTCCTATACAACAGCTCAAAGGGCGGCATACCAATGCACTAATGATGGCTGTTGATATAGGACAACTCAACCAAGGATAATTACGTGCCGCAGCTTCCTCCGAAATCTAATACACATGCCCGAAGCATGACTTCGAGCGTCTGAATCGCTCACTCGCTCTGGGGTGTCCTTAGACAACCTCATGATAAGCTCTAGCTCATTTCTCATATCCCTCTTCGAGACTAAGCACCAGGTCAGCTTTTGACTCCACAGCTGAGCCTCCAAAGGTCTCCCATAACATGATCCAAACATCTCACTAACCTTTTCCTCGTGACCACTCTCCTTGCCCAGTGACACGCAAGTCACGAAATCCTCGTTTCCTCATGCGAGAAGAATACGATCCAATCGAGGATCGTCTCAGCCCTGATCTCTGGTTTCTGCTGCGCATATCCCTTGCGCATCTCACCGCATCTCCCGACAGAGACGGAGACCCCAGTCTCGCCCCCGATTCAACATCCAGGCTCCAAAGACTCAATACTAGGGCTACTCAAACCCAAAAATCTTCCACTTCATACACTGCTCGGAAAACATTCCAACATCACATTCTCTTGCCATCTAGTGAGTACTGCGACTCCACGCAGTATCACAACACCCTCTGAATAGTGAGTACTACGGCTCCCCGCAGTATCACAACACCCTCTGACTAGTGAGTACTACGGCTCCCCGCAGTATCACGACACCCTCTGACTAGTGAGTACTACGGCTCCCCGTAGTATCACAACACCCTCTGAATAGTGAGTACTACGACTCGAATATCCATCACAGACTCTGGAGGCAATCAACATAACAAATGCCCACCCTTGCGAAAATCCACTCTCTCAAATAATCTCCCTGGATGCCCATACTCGAAGGGCTCCCACTAGATCCATAGATACCTGATATATCACAAGTCGATTCAATTCAAGATTCACGAGTAACTCCTGAAATAAAGATATCATACCCGGATATCTCAGAATACCCCAACAGAACATCACAAGATCCTGCCACAACCACTGATCTCCTGCCCCAAGCATCATATAGACACAATAATACATTTCCTCTGAATCCCAAAATTAGATCTGCATTTTCCAAATTGCAATCTTGGTGTATCCAATTTCTCAATTGGAATACAAGAAAACGCTAACGCTACTAAATACGCTGATAATTTTCCGAACTCATTTCCACCGCTCAAAATTCAAACAAGGATACACATACCGAACCGGGAGTTGGCTGCCCAATCATTCTCTATCTACTTGCAACAACACCAAACACCTGCCGTGGAGACATTCATCCTTCTCATCAAGTACTTCCCGCATTAACTCACTCTGACCCCTTTCCTCAATCACCGACATCTCTGGTCTCATGATTTCTTACAGAAGATCCCTATACTCCACTTATAACTACTCTTGACAAATCTCTGCTTTCTTACATACTGTACCCGATTCTCCCCCACTTAGGGTTCAAACCATCACCAATTAGCACACAACCAACCCACAACTATTTTTCACCAGCGAAATCGCACGTGCCCCAGGAAAGTACTACACAACGCCCGATAATTCCCTCTTAAGGAAATCAATCAACCTCATATACTCTGAACCTCTGATGAACTACTCAAGAACTTCTCATCACGACTGCCTCTAGTCGTTCCAAATCTCATACCAATCTAGCACTAACCATCTCAACTGCTCAATAACATCCCTGGCTCATAGACTGAACCGCAAAATCATCGTACCTCTCACCTCAACTCATCAACCAACGCTCCAACACCGGAATCGTCCCAAGGACAGGGACCCACTCCCAACATAGATGAAAACTCTCTACACTGCAAAACTCGACTGAACTCCCCACTGATACCATTACAACACATCCTACTATTCTCAAATAGGTGTGGTGTGGTCCTTGACTACCTCAGTCCCAACTGACTGTCTGCTCATGATAAGTCACTGCCTCGTGGCACACATGTTGCCTGATACTCTGGGAGAAATCATCACCAATAACGACCTGCAGGGTTTACCCCCAAACCCAAAACTAAAACATCAGGCCTCTCATGTCTTGCACACAACATAAATAGCACCACCCACATAGAAGGTGACCTCTCCTCTATCGACTGATTGCTCAACTCAGACCAAAATTCTCCTCTCCCTCTAACTCCTTACCAAAATACTCTGATAGGCACTCGACTTCCCTCTCGAGGGACGCCTCTCCAAACTCAATCATGGCCTACAGGCCTAAAACCCATAGCGTCCAATCTCTACCTCATCAATCGTGACCGGATAACAAGATAATCACAAGCATCATTCACTACGAACCATGGTACTCATCCCATGACATCCCTTCTCAATATGCTCCGGTGTATGGTACCCGAACCATAGCATCACTCCTCCATCTGCTCCGATGTATGATACTCGAACCATAAAATCACTCTTCAATCAGCTCCGATGTATGGTACTCAACCATAACATCACTCCTCAATCTGCTCATTAGAATCTTCAGAATACTCCCTGTATCAAGTATGGGTCCTCTGCTTTCAGTAGTACGGGCCCATACTACCTGCCACATCTACCCATACTTTCCACACGGACTATCCCGGAGCTCCTAAGTAGCTGCTCGACCTTCTAGTTCACCAACTCCGTCGCGCACTCGCTCCCTAGCGAAATTCTCTACCCTGCCAGTGCACTCATCTGGCTAAGGTTACTCCCTAGGCTCTTCCCAGATTCCCACACTTCTCTGCCATCAGCTGCTGAAGAGCTCCTAATGATGCCAGCCATCTACCTCCTGAATATCGTCATATTCGCTTGGTAGCTGACTCCCATCATCGAGAGTTCCACAAAGCACGAAGCAAGCAGCATTCGAGCATCGAAGAATATATATGACTCACCCTGAGTGATAACTCCGCTTGCTCTGCTCCTCCTCGGAAGTACCGCCGAACTCTGCAACTCTTCCCCTCGCGGGCTCTGACTATTCTTTCTCCAAGTACCACAGTACTCATCTAGGTATCTCCCCTAGATTACTCCTCTACTCAAATCCCTTAAAGGATTCCAATCAAATATTCTCACTCATCACATACTCAAAAGCACATCGCATATCACAGAAATTCCTAGGCTAAGGCATCACAAATCAGGCCACTCTAGTCCTAATATATGGAATACCTAGCCTGTCTCTAGCATGCAATAATATCTCATAAAGTGCATCATAAATATCTCATAACACAGAAGTAAGGGTATTTTGGGAAATCACCGTTTGGGCTCTGGCTGATTGTACACACTGCTCTTTCTCGTTTTCTCTTTGAACTCTTATTCGCTTTAGAAAATTATTTCTTTGAAAACCTTTCTCACTTCCTCAGTTTGAGTTCAGAATTACCCGAAGGCGCATCCGAATCCCTCAAACCAAGGCTCTGATACCAACTTGTAACACCGTAAATTTCATTGTAACACCGTAAATTTCATGATAAAATTTTCATTTAAAATAATCATTTTAATGTTAAAACACTTGTTTAAAATCTCATTCATAATTGAATTACAAAACATAGCTTCATTTTCACTTGCATAGAAAACCAGGATCCTCCAAAATATGACTCTTTCTCTGATGTGTACAATCAAGCCGGTGCCGTCCCGTGATACTGAAAGAAACCTGAAAACAACATAGCACAAAACACTGTAAGCACGAAGCTTAGTGAGTTCCCCAAAATACCACACACATAACTCATATAAGCCACTCGAGGCTATAACTCTATGGGTCCGTGCACCCAAACTCTGTGAACCCTCAGGTTCTAACTCTGTGAACCTTCCGGTTCTAACTCTAGGAACCCTTCGGTTCCAACTCTGCAAACATGTACAGCATAAATCACATAGAAATAATGCAGTTCAACACATAACATACATAGCATACAAATACTCTGTCACATAACTCTGGTTACCTACTCAAGGTAAAGTATACCGAGAAGACTCACCTGGCAAGCAGAAAGCAGATATCTCCATACTTGAATCTCGAACTCGCCACCGCCTAACACGTAAGGCAAAACTCTCATGACTGTAACTCTCGAGACTAGAATCAATCCTCTCAATGCACCTTCTTAAGGGTAAAAGAATATTTTACCCCTCTCTTGGCCCAAAGGCCACATCGCTGACCAAACCCTAAAAGTCAACGGTCAACCCTTGGTCAAAATCAAAGTCCTCAGTCAAAGTCAACCCCTGACTGACCCTACTCGCCGAGTCAACCCTATGACTCGCCGAGTTCCTATAATCAGAACTTCACTCAATCCGCGACCTAACTCGCCGAGTCACTCCGAGACTCGCCGAGTCCAACAACTCTGAGTCCACTCGCACACAACTCACCGAGTCATCCCTTGACTCACCGATTCTCGACTCAACCAGGGAATATCGGGACTCTTCGACAAGACTCGCCGAGTCCAAGAACAGACTCGCCGAGTCTTAGACTATCATCAACCTACTCGCCGAGTTGTTCATACAACTCGCCGAGTTCCAGGCCATCTTCATCCAACTCGTCGAGTTGTTCTTCCAACTCGCCGAGCTCCAGCTCATCTTCAAGCAACTCGTCGAGTCCACTCATGTGACTCGCCGAGTACCTCCGGTCTGAATCCACTCAGAAGCATTCCAGGCCATGCAAATGATCCAAAACATAGGTCTAGTCTCATACAACTCATCCATCACGTAAAGTGGCCAACTTTACGTGAATCCAAAGAGATCTAGGCCTTATTCACTTATAACTAGGGTTTGGGACATGCAAGCTTCACTAAACAGTCCAACACAGGGACTTTCATGCTCTCTGATTCTTCTCCATTTCAGATCTGAGGTAGCAACCTCAGATCTAACCTCTAGACTTCCAATTTCACCCATAGACTAGATCCCACAAACCCCAAAATGAAGAAACAACATACAATCAATCCAAGAACGAGATGTTACCTCCAATGGACGCCCCAACTGCAATGAAATTCGAATCCAAGCAAAGCCCCTTGCCCCAAGCCTTCAATCTCACAAGATTCCTTCAACAAACTCCTCCAATGCTCCAAATACACTCCAATCTTCTTCAATCACACTTTCTAGGGTTTCTGGACTTAAAGAGGGAATAAAGAGGCTGGGGGAAGGATATAATGTTCTTTAAATAGGGCTCAACCCCGAGAATTAGGGCTTTCTCCACTCAGCGCCTACTCGCCGAGTCCATCTCATCGACTCGCCGAGTCGGCTACTTAACACGCGACCAAGCCGCGACTCTACTCGCCGAGTCCATCCATGGACTCGCCGAGTCGCTCTTTCCCAAATAACACTTTTAGCCCTTCAACTCTACTCTTGCTATTCCGGGATGTTACATTTACACTTACATACATTTTAGAAACAAACATTGGTCTTGAGTGAAGGCTACTTTTATACTAGTAGAAAATACTGGATTTTCTAACCACAAACAAACGAAGATAAAACATTTCAGTTCATTCAAACATTGTTACTTAAATA